>NW_015150810.1:668094-703810 GCF_000732505.1 Cyprinodon variegatus
CACCCTATCGTAAGATCAGGATAGTCTCACGAGGCTAATATCTCCTCCAGTCAGCATCATATCAGCTCAAGCTGCTTTTAGTTATTATCTCCAATTCATTCCACTTGTTCACCTGCTCCTCCTCTGTCTGTTGGCCTATTTATTCCTCACTCATGCAGCTTTCGTTTGCCAGTTCTTATTTCTTTGTATAAAGCCTCAGCCTTTGCATTTGTTCCTAGTCTTTTAGTACTTTTTAACACAGCTTGATTTTGGATCTGCCTCTGTTTTGGGGGTGACTCCAGAGGCCTGTACCATGAAACAAATTTAACCTTTTAGGATTACTTCCAGTTGATCCTATTTAACCAATCCTTAACAATGGCTACAAGGATCAGCGGTACCTTGACGACTTAGTCATCAACTCTCTAACTTAATCCAGCTCGACTCATCATGAATCTTTGAATCTGTTCAACCAGTGAAAACTTGTATCTCTTATATAAGAAATTGTCATTGTGATCCAAAGGATCTTCTCACATTTTGCACTCTGAATTTTATATCTTTTTCATATGTTTTCATATAAGGAGGAAAAAGAAAAATTAAATAAATCTGAAACTATTTAATTTGTCAAGAAAATGTTTGATCAACTTTTTTTGGTTTTCTATTATCATTATTTTGTTTTGTTGAAGTTCCTTTTGCACTGTGAATTAAATCGGGGCTTCAATGTAAGTGTTTCCCGAACAGCTGATTGGCTGCATCGTGGAGCGTTTTCTGGGATTCAGATTAGTCCTTTAACCTACCTTGTCTCACAGAGGAGCAATTACAAATAAATATACTGTAGGAGGCAAACTTTCTTAGAGGTAGTTGTTTTTTAGTAGCCAAGATCTGCAGTTTCTTCAGTTGAAGTGTGGAATTTATCTGAAACTTTGTCTTGTTGTTGGAGGTTCTAAAAGTTAAGTTATCAAGTTATTTTAACATATTTACTATTTTGATTTTCTTAAAAAATATTAAGGGCTTATTATGGGGCTGCATGGTGGAGCAGTTTGTAGCACCGTTGCGTTGCAGCAAGAAGGTCTTGTGTTTGATTTGGCCATGGTCTTTCTCACTGTGCATGCATGGATTATCTCCAGGTACTTTGCCATCCTCCCACAGTCCAACACCTTGCAACAGACTGACCTTTTCAGAGTATACGCCTTTTGCCCATACACTGCTGGAGATAGGCACCAGCCCCACTGTAAAAAAAATAATTATTATAATGGTGGGGTTATTATATGAATGATAAACTTTGTCTAGGATTTAAAGCTTTTTACAACAGCAGTGTTCAAAAAACATTTGATACCATTAAACCAGACTGTTTTCCTCATATGCATTTGATTCTTCTGTTCTCACAGAAGCCAATTAAATTAATTCTGCTTATTTTTCCTGCATGCCTTGTTAAGCCTGTGACTAAGTTTTTACTGTCCATGAAAGATAGAACAGGTCAACACAGATGACTGCTTGCATAATCCACCGGCAGCACAAAGAGCAGAACAGCTGCTTTTTGAAAGCCATGAAATCTTAAACATATTATTCTGTCTTAGATTTGCAACTCTTATCCACATGTCTTTTATTTTGATGGATCAGAATTATTAAGAAAATATCTTCAAGTAAACTAGGGCAGTAGACTGAGAGAGTCTTTGATTTAAATGTTTCCCATCTAGTCCCTACAATTGTATTTGTAACCTAATATGACATAAGAGATTTGAGCTGGTGGAGAGTATACTGAGGGGAAAAAGAGGATTGGAAATATCAGGATTCCCTGCAGAGCAAAAAAATAAAGAGGTAAATGTTTTAGGATTATCTTCCACTGAGGTACTGTAACATTGGTTGAGATGTCTTGGGCTGCTGGGCTAATGTCAACTGTATGAACTGCATGACTCTTAGCCATGTGGAGTTAATGGATAAACACTTGTTATGAAACACTCAATGAGTTAACCACAAAAATTCAATTTAGTGTTCTAAGAAATTGAAAGTGAGGGAGCTGGATGAAGGTTTCTTCTTTTAGCAAGTGGTGAAAATGCGAGACTGAAACAGGATATAAGAATAGATACAATGCTTTTTACAGTTATATCTAAAGGGATGGTTGGTGAATGAAGTCTATTAAACACTCAGACAAGAAAAAAAAGAGGGAGCATGTTAAGTTAAAGATGATGTGTATACTACTTTTTCATTAGGGGTAAACAAATATCTGAGAAAATGTAGGGGCTGAAGTATCGACCCATGGGAAGCGTCCCATATAACTAAGCTGCATTGACATTCCATTCCAAAGCAGCCGAGGGATTACAATGATTCAGTGAGACGGGATCAAGAAAATAAGATCTAGACAATTAAAGTAAATTATAGAAAACTGCCAGTTCTCATATCCTGAAACAATAAACCTCAAATAAGGACAATTTGTAGAATTCATTAACAATACTCTGCTGGAAAGAGACCTCATAGATTGCTACAATCAGTCTCTGCTTGAGATTGGCATCACCCATGCTTCAATTAAATAGGCTCACTTTAAATTTTAGCTCTAACAACTGTTCTAGATCTTCCCCTAAGTTTAACTTGACAATTTTCTCACGGTAATACCAGCGGCATATGTGCAAAGCCTGCAAGACTAAAGCTATTGTGTCAACTCCAAAAAGACTATATTGCAACACTTTATTGGCCACATATGTAAAAAAAAAAATACAACACCTAGACTTTAAGCTAGGACGCATATTTATTTAAATTGCAAAATGCTACTAGATTATATATCTAACTAGAAAACTGCCATGAACAACTCCTTATCTACTTAAACTTGAACTAACAAAAATAGTATTATTAAAACCAAACAGATTTGAGCTAAATCAACAAAACATAAAACAAACAATAAAAACGAAGTTAGAGCAAAACATACTTTCATAGCATTGAAATCTGTATTTTTTTCAATAAATCCTGAATCAGCTGTTGAGTTAGCTTGGCCTTTCCAAATGACATCCCTGCAGTGTCAATACAACAATAACCTGTAATTTTACCATCAGTATATTTAGCTACAGTGTTATTTACATGACACCTTTTAATAAACTGACAAAAATTACCCAGTGTCTTTTAATCACTTTTAAAAGTTTTTTAATATACCTAAGATGTCCATATCCTTCTGCCTGTTCTCTGTATCTTAAGTGTCCTTTCATTAGATAACATCACGATTCCATGGGGGGTTCTGAATCAAAATTGTAAAATGCAGACATATCAATAGCTGTAAGAAAAACAATAAATCTTAATTTTTTTTAAATACTAATTTACAAGCTTAGCAATACAGACTGACAGAAAAATACATGGGCTGACAGTGACATGGTGAAGCAATTACGGATTTCTGTAGAAGAAGGAGAGATAAAAGAGGAAAATATCATGATGCCAAAAACCATAGAGACCAGAGAGAGTCTCAGTACAGTGACTGTCTAATGAAGCGACATCTCTAATTACACACTTGAATGCATCAGAACATAAAGGCTCATGGTGGCACTTATGCATACCGGAAGGTTATTAAAGAGAGATGTGAGAGTGTACCTGCCTGCTGCAACATGATTGCAGGTGAAATCAATCTGAGCTGTTCATCTCCAACTGCTAAAACACAGTGAGATGTCTATTTTAAGAATGAGGTATTTCAGGAATATTAAACAAAACCTCTGCTGTATGTGAATAAATGATTAGAAAAAAATTATCAACAGAGCTAAAAAAGTGGATAATTCTTCAGAGAAAGCAGATGGTGCAAACCAGAAACAATTAGGCAGGAGGGAAGAAGAAAAAAATGGGACAGACTGCTTGGTACCACAATAGGGTTCTTCTACTAAAGAGTTTTGCTGTTAAAAACCTGTTTGCTGCTTCTGCTGGCCAGATCCCAATCCCAAAGTCATAAATATATTTTAACCCAACCCATACACGCCTTACAAGTTAAAACATTAAGTCCATGTACTTTATTTTTAAAAAATGTTGAGATAAATGTCTGAATAGTTAACTCAACCCTTTTTATAATTTATATCAAGGCACAAAAACTCTTAAATAGCTGTATAAATGAAATATGCAAGCATGTCTTGTACAGACATGCCATTTCATCGTTGGAGGAGGAGTGGTTCATGTGAGACAGAGTAGCTGAGGCAGGGCTGGCTTTGAAGGCTAACTGTGGAGAGTTGAGGAGCACAGGTGTAGATTGGAGAACCCGCGAAGGCAGACGGAGAGCAAGAGTGGTGGAGAGACAGTGGCTTGGCATTGTCTGAGAAAAAAAAAAAAAAAAAAAAAAATATATATATATATATATATATATATATATATATATATATATATATATATATATATATATATATATATATACATGGAGAAATGGGCTTGTGCATGCTCTGGCACGCGTTTAATAGGCGTTCCCTTTTGGGAGCAGGTACAGTGTTGTGCATGTGCAAGTGGAGAGGGCGGGTCTTTTCAAAAATTGGTGAAAATCCTCAACTATACCTTGAAAATTGTTAGACCGAGCCTCAACATTTTTATCTGTGTACATGTTATTGCAAAGACGTGGAAAGGGTTATCTTCGACCCTAGAATATTCATACAGCCCAGAGTAACTCAGAATAGCTCTGTTTCTTCAAACTCAAAAAATTATATGAAGGTAGGGGTAGGGTTAATGACATTTTTAGCTCAGAGGTTCATCAGGCCCTATCAGCTTGGCCAAAGACACTGGAGCTTCTGTTCTTAGATTAGAGTACAATATATCTCTTATCTGGTAGGGCAGTAGTTGTAAATAGGAAATTGGGATTAATTAATTTAGTTAAAAGTAAATATGCTTCATTTATAGGTAAAGTTTATACAAAATACCAAAAGATATATTGTGTAATGAATATAAATGAACATAACTACAAAGCAAACATAAAAACTACACAAAATATCAAAAACTAATCACACATATTGTTATTAATAAGAAAAAAAAATATTTAAAAAGGGTTTTTTTTTTTTTTCCTACAGTAGGTGTGACTGCACTGTTTTATAACAGAGGGACCAAGGTGAAAGCTACACAAAAGATTATAGATTTTCAATTTTATTTATAACTGTGAATACAACACTGTTTTTCTCTTTTCATTACACAGTGACAGGTAATCCTTCACTATTGGAATGCTTGCCAGCATCTGATATCAGTGGCAACAGAAACCATGTGGCCAAGAGATCCCATTTTTGTTGTGTCATGATTCTGCTGTCTGTTTGTGTGGGTGTCTATTTTCAAGGATCTTCTTGGTCCACAGATGTACACTGGTGGGAGTGGAGGGCACTTTGCAGCTTCCACACCTGACTGCAATCCTCTCATCTTCTTCTATAGGGATTTTAGCATCTGGTGAACAACCATGCTTTGTTTCATAATCACCCTATGCAATAGAGTCAAGCCTCCAGTTTTTTTATGTTTCCCTTGAGTTTACTGATTTTTTTGCGGATCAAGTTATGTCCATATGTTGCCCAAAGTCTCTCTTCAAACCACCTTTCATGTTCTCTGCCCCTCAGATTATCTGCTACAGTGGATACTCCACCACCACAACCATATATTTTTGGTTGTTTTCCCTGCATTTCCAAAATGACAATTCCAAAGATCCCATAGAACAGGGGTAGGCAACCTACAGCTCCAGAGCTGCATGTGGTTCTTTATAATGCTCCCTTTGAGGCTCCCTAGCGCTTTATCAAAAATGTATGAAAATGTAAAAACATGTATTTTATTTGTTTGTTTTTTTTTTGTTTTAATATGGTGTGCAGGAGGTAAAACAAACATTCATTATTTTTGCCAGTGCTGTAAAAATTTGTATAATAAATAATTTAAACAATAAATTTGAATTACCTCCCTGGGTTGCCACCTTATCGTGGTGGAGGGTTTCACTGGGTCACTGGGGCCCCACTCTGGTGCCAGGTGTGGAGGTGGGGAACGCTGGCGAGGGCCTGGTGGCCCGGTTTTGACAAATGGATCCTGGCCGGGCACAGCCCGAGGAGGAAAAATAGGAGGGGCATTATTGACGTTCTGATCCTCGGCTGAAGTAGCTGGCTGTTAGAATGTGGAATGTCACCTCTCTGGTGGGGAAGGAGCTTGAGTTAGTGCGCGAGGTTGAAAAGTTCCAGCTAGAGATAGTTAGACTTACCTTGACGCATGACTTTGGCCCTGGAACCATTCTCCTTGAGAGGGGCTGGACATTCTTCCACTCTTGAGTTGCCCGTGGTGAGAGGCACTGAGCAGGAGTGGGCAAACCTATTGCCCCCATTTACGTGCTTGTACGCTGGGGTTCACCCCGGTGAACGAGAGGGTGACCTCTCTCCGCATACGTGTGGGGGGACGGGTTCTGACTGTTGTTTGTGCTTATGCACAGTTTAGTAGACTTTTTTTTGGAGTCATGGGGGTGGGGGGGGGGGGGGGGGGGGTTGTTACTGGAGAGTGGCACCTCCTGGATTCTCCCTTGTTCTTCTGTGGGACTTCAATTTTGACATGGGCAATGACAGTGAGACCTGGAGAGGCATGGTTGGAAAGAATGGCTCACCTAAACTGAACTCGAGTAGTGTTCTGTTGTTGGACTCATCATGGATTGTCCATAATGAAAACCATGTTAAAGCATAAGGGTGTCCATATGTGCTCTTGGCACCAGGACACCCTAGGCCGTAGTTCAATGATCAACTTTGTTGTTGTCTCATCTGACCTGCGGCACAATGTCTTCGACAAGAGAGGGGTGGAGCTGTATGTAAGGAAACATCTGAATGACTTATACTAATGAAAAGTTGTTTAAACAAATAATATTGATGTTTGGTTAGATTAGATTACAAATATCAAATTCTTTTCACGTTATTCTTTTCTTTTGTTTTTGTGAACGGAAGCAGACTTTAACCTTGCAGCCTTGAGATGACAGTTACTATGAGTACACATGCACAAGAATGAACAGAATTTAAATGAGTTAGACTGAATCAACTATTGATTTTTGCACCAATTTGATGACAGTATGTACGTTAAAATCATTCACAGAAATTAGCTTTGAGTCGACTTTGCCAAAAGCAGCCAATGAATTCATTAACACCAAATGCAATTTATCATAAATTAGTGAAATCTTGGAAAAAATGACAGCGTTAATAGGCCATGATTACCTCATAATTAGGCCACATTCAAGCAATCCTGCAGTCATCAATACACCATCTTAGAAGCAGCACAGCCATGCACCTGCTTGAGGGTTACAGCATTAGTTTGGGAATTAGTGTGTAACTGCAACTCAGTGTGTTCTTGTATGTACGATTTGCAACAGCATGTGATAAACACTCTAATCTCTTATAATTACACTGGATCCCTTGCTCATAAGCACACATGTTCTGCTTCTCTATGCTGGGATCCCCATACGGTTCCTGGCAATTACCATGTATATCAAACCTGCAAGCACAAAAAAAACAAACAAGGCACAGATGAGGGACAACGGAGAAAAGAGGTGGCTTACTTTGAGATAGTTGGGGAGTTGGGGAGTGAAGATAAATCAGAGGGAGAGTAAAGTTGAATGCACTAGAGTTTAATCAGAGTGCAACAGCCGCTGCAGACTGTCAATCTCTGTAGATCTAACCCTTTCTGCCACTATTGCTGGTTGTTCATTCCTTCATCACGCTATCACTGTTCCCTTTACTTTTCTCTGCACCTGTGGTTGTCAAACATAATTCCACACCTTCTTTCTATCTCAGCACCACATCACCTTGATAACTATCATCAAACCAACCCCAGCACCCCAACTGTTCCTACTCTCCCATATGTCTCCCAAATGACCCCTCTGCCACCACCCACTTCTCTGGGCTCCATCTTACTTCTCCAGATTAAACATTGCTGAGCTAATTTTATCGGTCAATCGCAGCTCCACTTACCTCAACTGCATTCCTTGTCATCACTTTCCTAGTTACAATCATCTGCACTACAGAGAAAAAGCAGTCTGAATGATGCTACAAAGACAGGGTCTTGATCCTGTGTTTTCATGTTAAAACATCGCCTAGTAAATTATTTTACAAAAGACTTTGCTAAGGTACAGGGGATGTCCAAAGATTGATAGTTAGTAACAGGAGTTTTATGTTCTTGGAAAACCAGAATATACTCGCAATAATGCTTTATTTGAAATAAATCCATGTTTTGTTGCTGTTGCAAAAGCTCAAGGATTTTTGTATTAGTGGAAAATTGTTAAGAAATCTTAGAGAAAAAAGGTGAAACAACTGTTGCCTGTGCTGCTTTTATTAAAGTTACTTTCAGTTGTGGGAAAGCGCTTAAGACAAGGTGTGTTGATTTGTATAGCACAATTCAGTACAAGAACAATTCAAAGTGTTTTACGTGAAAAAAAATAAAAATAAAAGTAGAATAAAATTAAATATAAAAACATAATAAACGCAGGTAGTAAAACAAATGAAACGGCTTGACCACAATCTTAAGTCTTCTCCGTATTTCACTAGATAAAAATATAAAAATTGAGAGATCAATGACCTGTGGTTACCAAATCTCTTTAGACTATGAAAGGTCCTCTCTTATTAACTCTCCTCATAAGTTCAAACCATATAGTTTTGTAAAAGAATTTAAGTTGAGAGACTAAAATGACTACAGGTGATGGCAGGTTTTGTTTCATTCATTTTCTAAGCTTAAAAAAACATAACAAGAGATATTACCATTAAGGTTCCCACAATCTTCAGAGTAAAAGGGCTCACAGCATCACTGATATTTCACCATGCTGGGCATATAGGAAAAAGGTCCACATAGTATTATGTCTTTTTTACTGTTGCACTGTTGATATTGTTAACAACTGTAATAGCCTGGAATGGTACCTCAATCTTACCTCAATGAATACTACTTATTTATTATGAAATTGGATTCACTAAGGGTGAACTGCATGTAAATTTGAAATCTTACATGTATCTCTATCCTGACTAATTTAGAAAGTTGTTTTCTTTTTACAGTGACTAAACAACTCTAACTTAAAAACTAAAAAACTCTCAAAAATGTGACAGATGTAGAGTAAAATGGCAGCATTTTAAGCCTTTCCCCAAAGTGTTTCTCAGTTTGCTTTTTCTTCACACATACATGCCATTATGAGTAAGTCTGGCACCATCTCACTGTCTTGTTCCAGGAAAAACTCTGACACATAGACAAGGGGAATGGATGGTCACAGCACTCTTGTCATTACAGAACCCAGCCACTCCATTTCTTTAAACAGCCAACCACCTATTTATTGTTTTAAGTTCATAAGTTAACAAGTTCTATTATTTCATTATTTAATTTAATACTTGGCACTTATTTGTCATCGCATAATAGATAGCGATAATAGTTACTTTTAAATTATTGAGAACTCTGTTTTGTCTTTGCTTCCAAAACAATTACAGTAAGTTAAACAAATACAGTATCAAACCAGCAAATTCCAATTACCCAACTGTTATCTGTGTTGAGAGAAGGACTTTTTATTAATTATAAAAACATTTTTCTCCAGCCTTTTTTATTATTCTAATACAAAATAATAAAGATTGCCTCCTTTAGATGGAGCTAAACAGGTGAACATTTAGGTGTTTATAAAAACCTTGGTTTGAGTACTCATAGTTTCTCTTCTTTTCATTGTGCTCTTCTGTACTCAGTGTTATGCATTTTCAAGATATTTTTTCTGTTATCTCCATTTAGATTTACCCAACATTTTTCTGATGTAGAAAAATACCAAAGTTGAACCTTTTCATCAAGTCTTATTTGCATTTAGTTTTCCTTATGCTTGCTACTGAGCATGTTTTCTGACTCAACATTTTTCTAATTTAGTAAAATACCAAAGTTGAACCTTTTCATCAAGGCTTATTTTCATTTATTCTTCCTTCTGCTTGTTACTCTTCATGTTTTCTGATAGTTTTCATTATTCTCACCTTCACTAACACATTAAATCTCAAATCAGAATTTTATCATATGTATATATTTTTCTGAACATGCTCAAATTCCTCTGAAAATAGAAGTCTAAAACAAATTAATAAAGGTTTTGACTCAAGTTCTTAAATCTAGGCTTTAAAAATAGCTAGGGCCATCTTTTACATATACAGCTCCCTGGGGACACACTTAGACGAATGAACATGTAGTGTCTTGTGAGCACCTGTCATGAGTGCACCGTAGCACCAGCTGCCAGAGGCCATTCCCCTGAGGGTCCCCAGACCAAAAGAGGGAATATTTTATCTGCTACAATCATGGTGCTGGGTCTAGCAAGCTGGTAAAATAAAATGCAATTACGCCTCTGGACAGTACGGACATAGCCTAGCCTGAACATATAAGTTCATTAAACTAAAATAATGTTTCTGCCAGCTCAATATTTGCCCCTTGACCTTTCTAACTGCAGGTCAACTGTCTAGCAACCCAAAGAGGACTAAAGCTGCAAACAAAAAAATTATACCAATGGCACCATAAGCACAGAGCCAACATGTCTAGGGCTTTTTAAAAGTCATGAATAAGAGAAAGAACACCAGAGATTAATTATTTATAAACACAAAGCATGATGCAAACAAAGCTAATGTGTTGAATCAAAGAGAAAGAGAAGCAAACGTCATATGTGAAGACAGCAGCATCTTAGTTCTTTCCTTTCCCAGTTGTGTTACAATAATTAATAACTGTTATAAATATAAAATAATGCCAGCTGTCAAAAGCTTCCCCCCTCATTAAACTAGTGTGAAAGTGCAAGACAGGGCCCAGCTTACAACAATTATTATAGCTCTTAAATGGATGCCCTTAGTTTGCAGCAATAATGGTTGCCACACAAAACATAATGTATAAAGCTAGAATGCAGTTTTAGTTTTGGTCCATTCATTAGTCAGCTGTGGTGTCTACATGAACTAAGTGGTCTATTATCCTTTTTAGTAATATTATTATAAGGAAAGAACGATCAATGTATTTCTCCTTTTTAAACAGTTTTTAAAAGAAATTTTTACCAACACATATCTTCCAAAAAGAAGTTTAAAAAATGTTAGCAGAAGAAGAATCTAGAGGCAGCATATTTCTTTCTTAACCTTAATAGAATTTTTTTTTTAAGTTTATAAACATTTTAAGGCTAGGAATCAACTTTCATTGCAGAATTTTTACAGCTATGGATGCCTTAAGTCACTTTGTTCGAAAAAAAATAATTTTTCACTCAGGACTTTTTGGCTTTTCTTTTCTTTTTTTTCTTCCTTAATAAATGTAATCTACATTAGAAAACAACATTTTGGATTTAGTCAAGTTTTCTTTGTGCAATTTAATTGTTTTTTGATGTTTTAAAACATCAAAAAAAAATCATTACATAAAAAAAGCATAAACAGAAGAAATATGGAGAGGGTAATCTAACATCAATATGCGAAATCCATAAATGAAATCCAAGATATTTATTTTTTTTGGTAGTTTTATTTTACTAGTTGGGGGTATTTATAACCTTTCCTGTTGTTACAGCACTCCACCTTATGAGCTAGGTAGTTGTGCCTGTCATGACTCAATCTGAATCAGGCAAATCAGAGAGGACCGCCAAGGAAACTGAGCAGGAAGAGCTGGCAGCTTGCTGAGGCTAACTGTGAGTAACGGAAGGAGGACAGAGGCTAAAAAAGGGAGGATCGGCAGAGCATAGGAGAAGACGACAGCTGGTCAGTTTCTGCGCTGTAGGTAGGAAGATGATCCGTCCATTTAGGGCTAACCCTAACCCTATACTTTTTTAAAAGCCACCTTAAAACCTTAAGACCCTTAAGAACATTCCCACATTGTACTTTGTCAACATTAATTTTATCTATCTTCCATTTTGATTAAAAAAGCTTTTCTCTGCTGCCTTCTTTACATAAAAAGTGGTCAGTTCATGATATTTACTCATCTCCTAATTTCAAACTTAATAATGCAATGTCGATGGACATTAGACAACAGGATTGAAGAATTTATGGATTTGATGCTTGTATGGGTGATCAGCTGATCGACTCCCAAAATCCTGATCAGTGCGTCTCTAATACAAACAAACCTCGTCCTCACTTCATTAGAAATATGATGTAGATATTGTGGAAGTCATTTTGTACCATGGCCTGCAGTGTGAATATAAGATGTCGCTGAAAGTCACACAATGTTGCTTTAAAATATACAAAGATCTTCCAACTATCTTGCAATTCCTGCTTTTTGTTTTTAGTGGAACCTTTGAATTAAAGTGTTTTATGGGCCATTTTAAAACAAAAAAATCCAACCAGTCTTCCAATTTGGAAAGATTAATCTGGTAATATGTGGAACAAAAAGACGACCAAAGGCTCATCCCCAATAGAAAACCCCCAGTCAGTAGTTTAGGGGTTGTTTATATATGTATGTGTCTGATCAAAATGCAGGTATGAATAGACCAGTAGTTTACACCTTTTAAATGTGTACTAATCTACAGAAAAACAACACTGACATATTTGCTTTCTTTTATATTTGTATCAGTAATAATTCAAGATGCACATGAATCAAACTAACCAGCTGGCAGTAATAAACACAAAGGTAGATGATGAACTGCTAAGCAACCCTCTTTTGCATAACATCTCATCTTGAGTGAATTATTTTAATACCTTTTGTAAGTCTAAGTGCCATTAAAAATAATATTTTTTTTCTTTTCTGATTTTTGTAAAATTAACACCATGTGTTAGAAAAACAATTTCAAATGGTAAACGGTATGAAGTGTTTTTCA
This sequence comes from Cyprinodon variegatus, assembly GCF_000732505.1. Taxonomy (NCBI): domain Eukaryota; kingdom Metazoa; phylum Chordata; class Actinopteri; order Cyprinodontiformes; family Cyprinodontidae; genus Cyprinodon; species Cyprinodon variegatus. The sequence goes on from NW_015150810.1 coordinate 680,768, forward strand.
CAGTATCAGAACTCGTATACTCCTACTCATCGTCTTCCGCTTTTTTCCAGAACCAGGTTGCAGAGGAGGCAGTCTCAGCAGAGACTCCCAGATGTCCTTCTGCTGAGGGAAGCTTGAGGAGCTCCCAGTTAGAAAAGCTTATTGACATGAATAAAATTAGTTCTTTGGCACTCAGACATCAGCCGAAGATGTTGGTTCTGTGAAATGATAAGGGTTTGGAGGAATGATTTAAAAAGAAGTTAGATTAGTCTTTACCGCGGGTCTGGGCGCTGGTGGCGGAAAGCCTAAGGAAGTAATAGTCCGTGAATGTTGCAGGACTTGTTGCTTGAGTGAAGAGATGGGGCAGAGTCAGGTAGGACAATGGCTGGTAAGTAGCAGGAGAGCTGGGCCGAGTTCTTTAAAAATAGGATCTTGGATGGCGATTGGCTCCTGAGGGGGCGCGGCTCCGATGACAATTGGGTGAAGAAATTAATCATTCATTGAAGCAACCTGATTTTCCGGAACTACAGAGCTCTGAATGGACGTGTACATAGATGCAAATTCAATGGCAATTGGCAAATACCACCTTTCTCTTTCAGGATGAAATTTCCTTCAGATTAGAATCGTTAATCTGATATTTTTACATTAAACAGTTTTGATCTGATCAGGCCTTCAATCTGAGTAATTTTGTCCATGTAAACACAGCTACTGTCTATGTTTAACACATATACTATTTAGATGGTTTTATATTAATAAGAAAGATATGCAAACCAATTGGAAATGTGCTTTTATGTGAGGAACAACATCCACAATACAATGGTCTTTAGTTCAACTCTAAAAAAGTGACACCTGAATAAAACAGAAAGGACAAGCTATCACAAAATATGTATATTTTGCAAAATTGAGGTTTCTTGCCCAGCTGCAGGGGAGAAAGAAAGGTGGATTAAAACAAAATTGTTTGTTCTTGTGCTGGGGTCTTCAACGTTTTCCAGGCCAAGGACCTCCAAACTGATGGCAAGATGCAACAGGGACCCCTAACTATATATATTTTATGAAATTGTGTTATATCAGTCCTATAGTCCCTCTATTAGACATGGAGTAATGTAACAAAAGTAATTTGGCCCTGGGATTATTAAAGTATTTCTGATTCTAATTTGTCATTGATGGGATACAGTAGATGTTATGAGTGAAACGGTGCCCAGCTTGAAAGAATATGAATGTTTGTATTGATGACTGAAAAGACATCTTCCTCTATTTATCTGTTTACTATAGTGTGTTTAATTCATGTTAATATCTATTTAAAGACATTTCAATTAGTGGAATGGCAGGGGGGAATATAAAAAATAATAAAATATTTTTAAAAAAAGCTATTCAACCAAAACTTTTGCAACCCCCATGCATTGCCTTCGTGGACCCCCTAGGGGTCGCGGACCCCCTGTTGAAGACTTTCGTTCTAGTATCAAAAGTTCAATAACAAAAAGGTATGGTTAGATCTTCTTGCTTGGATCCAGACCATAGTAAAGAAGCTGGGAAAATTTTCTCTCTGTGGTAGAAACCATGTGCAATTTTTCATAAATTTGTTTTATTTATTTCTGCTGTTCTGCCAAATAAAATAAATCTATCTAAAAAAGGTTTAAGTTTAGATTGAAAATTTAAATTTTTTTAGAGTCATTGTTTTGGGGTAGTGGTGGTCTATTGTTTAGAGCAGTTTGCTTGTATTTTATGCAAGGCTGTAAGTACTGTACCTGTTGTGATCCCCACACACTGCCACCTTCAATTCAATTCAATTTAATTTATTTATATTGCGCCAATTCACAGCACATCTCATCTCAAGACACTACAATTCAACCATATCATACAGTCAAATTGATTCAAAGTTTTCTATCTTTTCTATCTAGGCAAACAAGTTGATTGCATCGACTCATTGACGCGGATGGAATACCTCACACTAAGCATGCTTGTAGCGACAGTGGAGAGGAAAAACTCCCTCTCAGAGAGAAAAACCTCCAGCAGAACCAGGCTCAGTGTGAGTGGCAGTGAGTTCCACAGGCAGCCCTGTCCAGGAAATACACAGCCAGGCAGACGAGCTCCGAGCCAGCCCCCACGTCAGAGGACTAAGAAAGCACATCCAGCCAGTCACAGTCAGAGAAACAGGACTACACTAAAAAACAGGTCAAGCTCGCTCATCCATAAACAGCACAGCTGACACTTCTCTCCAGGATGGCTTCACAGCCAAAGAGGAACAGAGTGGATGAAGCTACTATGAGAAAAAGCAGAGAGAGCAGAACATTAGAGACTGAACTAACAAATTCTGCAGAGTTAGAGAATAGGGAGACAATGAAGCAGAATGATGAAAAAGGGGTCCCTATGTCCTTCCGCAGTCTAAGCCCTTAGCAGAATAGAGATAGCTCAAGATCACCTGAGCCACTCTGTTATGGTGTTACAAAGTTTAGACTTAAATGAAGGAAACCGAAACAGAGACCAGGGAAAAGGTTTAACAGGTTTTATTGAAGAAGTTTAGCAGAGGGAGAAGTGTTGCTCTGAACACTGCTCAACCGGAACTGTAAAGTGAGGGGAAGACACAGCGGTTAGTTCAGGCTCAGTGGGGAATTTGACTCGAGAACTTGGGGGAAGAGGATTTGGTTGCCGACTCCCGTTTCCAGAGAAGTTGTTGAATTCTTGACTCCTGTCTTTGTACCATTGTTCCAGTGTTTGTCTGATTCGGTTGAGGGCAGAAAAGGGTTTACCCAGAATGAGGTTGAAAGTTGGTGAACGGAGAAACTGACTGCCACTCAGATTTCCTGCGGTACTTGAACGGGTCGTAGTGGAGAATATCCCTTTCTCAGTGAGAGACTCAAACGATCTCTTGGGGAAAGTGGATCCAAAGCTCCTGTTTCAATCCCAGCTCAGTTTGAAGCTCAGTTGATCCTTCCAGGGAGTGAAGGTCCAAGAAATCCAGTTTGCAGGATGACTTCCTGCCGAGAGGCAAAGACAAAAACAAAGTTAAACTCTGGTTGACAAAAACTCAGCGAAAACTCAGCTTGGCTAGAGTACCCTAAACTGGCAAACACTCTGGCGTCAAAGTAGTGGCAGTCAGCAGCTTAAGAACACTCCGTTTAACGAGGAAACCATCAGCAGGTGTGTGAGGAGGCGGACCAGAACCAGGCGCCTCCTGGTGGATGAAGGGAGACAAACACAGAAACACAAACACAAAAACAGGAGTCCTGACACACTCTAACTATAAGCTTTATCAAAATGGAAAGTTTTAAGCCTACCCTTAAAAGTAGAAAGAGTGTCTGCCTCCCAAAATAAAACTTGCAGCTTGTTCCACAGGAGAGGAGGCTTATAACTGAAAGATCTACCTCCGACTCTACTTTTAAAAATTCTAGGAACCACTAGTAACCTGCAGATTGAGAACAGTGTAGTCTGTTTAGAACATAAGGAGACAATCAAATCTCTAATGTAAGGTCCCTAAGTAAGAGCCTTAGCCACATACAGCCACATACAGAAAATATAATTATCCTCCTCTCAAAAGAACATGGTCACAATGTAGAAAGACACAACTACCCATAGATGTGTTTAATTATTTAAGCAACAATGTCCATATACAGTAACCCATCAACAGATCAGTTCATCTATCAAAAGAAAGAACATTTCCCATTACATATGCCAGAGGGAAGGGTGTCTGGAAACAAATATCCCTAGTAAACATTGCCATATGGTAGGAGACAAAACAGACAAAAAATCCATTTATGGCCAAAGGAAAATCAAATTGAAAATTCTGTGCAGTATCTCAAAACAAACTTTGAGAAAACTTCAGGAAACAACAGGATGCCTGATGCATGATTTATTTACCAATGTGGTAAAACAAAGTAAAACAAAAGATGTATGAAAAAAAATGCTCAATATGACCTACTACAAAATTCAATTAAATCTCTTGCACAAAAAAACAACCCAGATATTGAATTACCGGTATATTTACCTTGGGGCTCAGGTCACATGGGTGAAATTTAGTGGTTTGTCTTAACTTTGGTCAGTAAAAAAGCTAATCTTTCACTAGAGGTAAGCATTTTTGTTCATTCCAGTTTTTCAGCTTGCACTGTTTATTTTCAATCTGGATCGGCTATAAAACATGGGATCAATACAGTCTTCAGCCAATGCTGAATTAATCCCTCTGGAGCCTTAAATTTATTCATGACCTTTAGCCTTGACAGTAAACCACCTATTGGTACACAACATGATAGACTTTCATCCCCTTTATACATAATATATTCCTCATGTTTAGAGACACCTGAGAAATGTACTGTGATTCAGTACAGCAGCTCTGTCATACAGTAAATTATTCTGCCTGTCAATGCAGTGCAATGCAATATAAAGGTTCTATCTATGACCTCAATAAAAATGGAATAATCACCTTTTTGAGGACATTGACAATACCTAATATTTTAAAGGCTTCATATGAAAAAATATATAGCTGAATTGTATTGGACTGCATACACTTTAAGTGATGCTTCTAATAAAGTAGTTAGCCATTGGCAAGCTTGCATGTACATACCGACAAGTATGAATATAGACCGACTTGTATTATCACACAGTGATGATATACTAGCTAGCTAATTATAGACTGCTTGCCTGTGTGAAAATGTTTCCAGAAAACTGACAAAATAAGACATAAACAGGTGTTGAAGATTAATTTTTCTTTTTATTTAATTCTTTGTTTTAAATAACTGGTATATCTGTTCATTTCTCTATATCTATCTATCACTTTCTGTGTAAGTCTGCCAAATGGACATTCTTATCTTGACATATGAGGACTTTCAGATAGGCTCTTGCATCACCTTATAATGTATTACCGTGTGAGAAGGGACGGATGTTGACTGGGGGCTTTGGTGGAGGCGCCGACTTTCAAATAAACTGAAGAAGGTGTAGAAGCCCTCGGCCTTTCTGCTGTCTTACAGTTAAAGGTCAAGAAGAAAGCAGGCCTGAGAGAAAGGTGGTGAGATCTTCCTCTGCCACTTGTGCATGCATCAATGACTTTGTTAAACATCACTGGAATAAATTCTGTTAATGCTTAAATATGTTTCCTTCTTTGTGTAGGTTATCTGAGAAACATTTCTTCTCGCATTGGAGCTGGGGTGATCAATGATGATCAAACTGGGAATAAAATAAATGAAGGAAAAATAGAACAGTAACAGGAAACTCCATAAGTTGATGGAACTGGAGGAAACAATAGAAAAGTTTAAACATTTGAAACCGATCCAAAATATACCAATTACATTGCAGGATATAAAGCTGTAAGGAAAGCAAGAGGTGCCCAGCCCACAGCCGAAACAAAATAAACATTGTAGCGTAGGAGGCTGTATGTGCTGTTCTGCTATGCATTTTGTGAGAATCTACAGTGCTCTAAGCACAACTTGTTGTGGTTTCTGATTGTGCTTGCTGTTTAATACATTGTCAGTTGTTACTGACTGACCAAAAGCTAATTATTGAAGCATGTACTTGGAGTCGCTTTGACCAATCAGCCTAGAAAGTTCTACCGAATATCCTTTCTCTAAATAGATAAGATGGGAATGGCCCAGATTCATAAATGTGTATTATTAAGTTACATAAGATCCTTCTTGCCCACAGCTATTAACACACATAAAACTCATTGGAAAAAAAAACCCCTAAGAGTTATGATTTTTAATGTCTCTTTGGGATTGACTAAATTAGTTTATTTACATATTTACTCTTCTTATACTCTTCTAATATATGTCTGAAACATATTTCTCTGACTCAGGGGTTTGTAACTTCTGAATACAAATTTGCGGTTGCTAAAAAATATTTTTGCTCTACCAAAGAACATATCTAGGAGTATGTGTGATGGAACAAAATTGGAACATTGGCAAATGTTTGACTTAGTTGTTGTTCTATATTTATCAAAAAGAACACAATACCAACAGTGTAAACTCTTAATTTTTCTCTCTCTGTATGTGAAGTACTGCATCACTCACCTAAGCCAGTCATCAAATGAAAGCATACAGATCCACACAACACTATAGAAAAAATTAACAAAAAGTTAACATAAACTGTACAAAAACACATTTCAGAAAAGCTGACACATTTAAAACAAAAAATAATTAATTAGAAAAGCCAACTTACAGTTCAAATGAAAAATAAAACTGCAAATAAGAGCATGGGTATAGAATATTCTTACAAAGCAGGTTAATAAATGGAACAAAAGCATATAAGACAGTGCAAATAATGATTTAATCAAGTTCTCAATCTTAGTCCCCAGATGTATTTAAAAGAAGAAGAGATAATGTGAATTAAAGAAGTGATTTGTTCAGGGACACATCATCATTTACACAAATCCCTTGAAGCTAAAGACTGTCAAGTACTTTCTTCTTTCCTTTACCCAAGGATACTATGTGCCCACTGTGTATATCCAAGAGGAATTGACATGGTCTGTATCTTGTTTTGACCTGATGTCACGCCATATATCACTTCTTCAAAGCCTTAGGGTTCCAGAGAGAGAGAGGGGGGAAGTGATTCAGTGCTTTATCCTTAGATCTATATTGCTACTGGGAAGTGTTTTGGTGCTGTTGGTAATGTCATATATCCTGCTTTTGGAAAATATCAGGAAACTAAAACAAATGGGCAAAGTAGAAACATTCAGAATTCAAGTCTCTACATACAGTATAAAACATTAATAAAACAGACAGGTAAATATAAGATATTCTTTAAAATGTACACATATTAAAGATATTAATTCAGGAACTTCCTTGACCTTCATAATAGAAATAAAATTTACTGGACACTTTTTTATCCAAAAATGGAGCAAGGAGTCTGACTCTGTTTAAATCATGTCAAGAGTATATATACTTTACCATACTTTAACTGCAAAGGTAAGACACTAAAACAAGCAAACATCATTTACATTGCATTCATTAGAATATATGGTATCAAGATCAAGGAAATCATAGTTATGATGAACTGTAAGGCCAAGAAATATTTGCACTGTGACACAGGTTCTGCTGTTTTTGCTGTTTACAAAAACATATTCAGGATAAAATTATATAACCAATATTGGCATAAAGTCTCAGCTATATTTTGAGAGTATTCATATTAAAATTGAAGCAAGGGTTTAGGAATGAAATGTCTTTTATATGTAGCTCCATCTTTTTAAAGGTAACAAACTAATTGGACAATTGACACACAAGGCTTTAAAAAAAAGGCTCCATGGGCTCTTTTGTCAGAATTAATTTAACAAGTTTACTTAAGTTCCGTAGGAGGGCCACGCCCAAAACCACTTCCCACTCCACTTCTCCTTCTTCTCAGTCTGTTTTAATTCATCAAGAGTCTGTTGCATTAATAAACAATCAATACACTGCAGGATTATCAGCAGTATATGGCTTGTAATGAAGTTTTGTAGCGGTTCCCTTCTAGCTTCGCTGTAAGCCTACCTCTGCTAACGTGCCTTCACCGCCGGTCATACCATCTTTGGTTGCTCCTCCTCTGGCATTTGCTGCTCGATGAGTCTGCTGGATTGTGGGCCTGTGGGCCATGTGCACGAAGCATTCCGAAACTACTTAAACGGTCGAGAGTAGTTGTATTTACGAGTTCATAAAATACCCTTGATGACCTTAGCTCCAACAGGCGCTGGTGGTCTAGTGGATCGATACATACTTTGTATCATTCTAGATGGTGTATCTGGTAGAAAATGCTCGCAGGTTGTCGGGGGCTGCAGCCATCACGGCGCCGCCATCTTTACCTTTAGGCTGGTCCTACCTCAAGAAAGGGCTTACCATGGATCCCATAATGTATGCAATTAGGTGTTTCTGCCACAGAGAATTTAAACCCCTCTATCCTTGGAAGGCCATAAATTCCTGCAGCAGCGGAATTCACTGTAGTTTCGTTGGTCGAAAGTCCGATGTTTGAAATACAAAGACACTTAAGATCTGCAATCTATTTTTTGAAGGGTATTTTTCAACATATTTTATTTAACATGATGTCTAAATATAATGTGAAATATGTATGTGTAATAAAATATGAATGTTTGCCCACAACCATTGTGTGATTGTTTTTGTTATAATAGCTCATAATTGTTTCTATTTTACTGCAGCATTTTAGGCCTTAACAACTGTGGTAAAAAAAAAAAATGCAATAAGAAACATCTCACCTTCTAGATTCCTCATGGTTGGATTTTGTTTAGAACTGCAATGCCTTGCCCCTGCTAACCTCCACACCTCCATAGTTCTATGGATTTGTACTGGTTCTAATTCCTATTTGGTCAGATAACAGCTTGAGCTGTAAAATCAACTACAATGTTGCACAAGGGAAAAATACCATCACCCCCGAAGTCTGCAATGTGTTAGATTACTTTCAAATACAGTATATAGGCTGGAAGTTTCTCTGGCTCTGTGTAATTGCGCGTTAAAGCTTTTATTTACAATAAGATTAACTGTCTGTCCCACAAAAAGTAAGGTGATTAAGTCAGTGAGGTTAAATGCTTTACTTGGAAAACTAAAAAGAAAACTGCTTTAATTCCAGATTTCTCTAGGTTTTTTGTATTTTCACCACGTCCCATAGACAAAAGGAAGAAAGTTAAAAGACCAATGCTTTGTAAATTTATTTACAAAACATGTAAATTGGAGGCACCCACAAAACTTGAGTTTTACAAAACTCAAGTTTAGTAAATTTTTGGTAAATTACAGTATAACACAATTTTATGTTTTGGGATATAGCAATATTTCTGAAACACTCTACAAACACTCTTTTGAAGACAAAACTAATAATACCTCGTCTTGAAAGAGCTACATAAATATACTAGCCAACACTTATATCATTTTTTTTTACATTGGCGTAACTGCTTCATGTCATGTTTAGGATGACTAATTTATGTTCATTAGTCATCGTGTATCGCTTACCATAGTACATGGATATTTGGAGCAAAGCAAAACCTCAAAGAAATAACTGCTTTTACATGTAACATTCAGACAATATCTCTTTGCATGCATATCTTCTGCATGTTTTAAATATATCAAACCAAAAAAAAAAAAAAAGAACAGCTTTGCTCTAGGGCAAAGCTCAGTCTTTGACATTAAAGAGAGCTATTAGTAGCAATTGCACAGAGGGAATCATTTTAGCACAGTAACCTGGGTATATGGAGATAAACGGTTTAGGAGCGACTATCATTAGTGAAGACAAGCTCGTTTTAACTGAAATTATCAACGGCTTTCAAACCAAAGCAACTGTGTTCTTTCTGTGTAAGGATGTGTGTTCTTATGCTCTGTCCTTACAAGGCTGAAAGAGTCAAAACTCTTAAATGTTAGAAAATCTTGTTGACTTGAGAACTTCTTAAAACTGCTATGACAAAAATGTTGTAAAAACACAAAGCACATTGGAATTATTGTTTTAAAAAAGAGCATTGGTGTATCACCCTGGTCCCAGTATGTGGCTTGGACGTTGTGTTCCTCTCTAAACTGGTGAAGGGGATCACGTCCTAGGTCTGTGGGTTGGTTTCCCCCCAGGGGTATCCATACCTGGACCTAAGAGTGTAATATGTGTGTTGGGAGTGAAAGTGTGTGTACAGCATCCATTTTTGTGTGTTATTATTACATTGAGAGTATGATATTAAGTGTCTACCATGCACATGCACAATAATTTGCTAAAATACATTTAAAGAACTAGAGGTCAATTGTGAGAACAATCACCCTAACCTAGACATGATTTCCTAAAGAGTACAAATATATGCACATTGAGGATATTCAAACCAATCACTTTAGACAGAAAAAAAAAGAACAAACAACCATGCAATTTTCAAAAATGCAGTTGCATTATGGCTTACTTGCATGTAATAAAATCAAACCTACAAGAAAATGATAAATCCCAGTCAAGTCAGAAAGATTAACACCAGGTCAATGGCAGCATTTTTGTAGGTCACATAATTCAAAGACAATCTTTAGGGGGTTGCTGATAAGACTGTGTCTGCGAAAGATGGACATAGAACTGGATTACTGCCACTACAATTGAAAAAACCAATAAGGATGGCTTTCACACACCTTGACTTAACAGGGTATTTTGATTAGATCTAAGATAAAATGTTAGTCTGATTAGAATCAGACCTTTTTTAGAGATTGAATTTAAAACACTTAATTGTTCTCCTGTGCAATTACAAGTATTTGCTTTTTTTATTTACCAGTACAGATTCTCCCTGAATACATACTACTGCAGAAATTGAAGTATGAAAAACAATCTGCCACAGAAATTCATGTAAAAAAAAAAAAATTCATAGCAAAAAATTGCCCCCCCAAAAAAATTATCTGCAGAAATTTCCTTTAAAAATTAATTTGCAAAAATTTAAATGCCAAATTGTGTAGACCCTGTGTTGGCAAAGAAATCAGCACAAAAATCATTCTGAGCAGATTAACTTTTAAGCTGTGCACTGGAAAAATCACCACCGCCACCAGCTATTGGCTGCTGAGGATACTAAGTGTAACATGTCAGTTTTTCTCAGGGGTTTTTCACAATTTTCAACATTTTAACCACTACAAAACCCACAGTTTCTTAAATATAAATAAATAACTCCCATCCTGCCCAAATTCTTTAGAAATTCTTGATTTCACTGTAGCTGGGAAGAAGAAAAACATATGGATGAGGCCATATTAAGGTAAGATTGTTCTTATGAATGCCTAATCACAAACTATGAATATTAAGAAATGTTCAAAATGAATAAATTAAAAAATACAATGATAATTGAATATCAATTTCAATACACAACTTCAGTAATACATTTCGCTCCTAGATGTGCAGAGACCTGTACCATTTAGATGCATCTGTGCTTCCCACCCAAATCAGAAATATAGGTCATTAACAAACACTTTGGAACTTTTGACTATATTCTCAGGAGGCAATTCAGCTATTTTACTCAAGTGTGTGGAAGCAGAAAAACATCTAAAAAAGGTGCAGGGCACCGGACCATGAGGAGCGAGATTGAGGACTCTTTCTAAAACAGGCAGAGTGCCTTGGGAAGCATGGTTAAAAAACTATTTCTCATTGTATTAAAAAAATATCTTTCTTTAGAAAAAAGGAAGATACACAACACCCTGGAGAGTTTTAACATTTCTTCTGCCAATCCTGAGAATTGAGAGGACCAGAAGCTTGAGCATTCACCATTTGCCATGCTGGACAGAGTACAAAGACTGGTTACTGCCAAGAAAGAAAAGCAGAAAAGAAGACAGATGACTGTACATAGTAGTTGTATAAATGTGTAATTCAAGTAAAAACAGGCTCTTTTACACCCAAGGTTAGATGGAAAAATGATAGATTTATCTTAAAACTTAAAAATGTCTTAATCCTGAGTGACCTGTATGCGTTCTGCGAATATTTTACACATATGTCTGGCATCTTTGACCAGAAATGTGTCTAAAATCTGATTTTGTTATCAAATTTGAACGGGTTTTTAGGCTTTAATAATAAAAAAAAAAAAGCAGGATAATTCTGAAACCCATTCGTAGTCTATCAGCAGAAAAAAAAGACGTTTGAAGAAAAACTGATCAATTAGGATGGATACGCTCCAACTAAATACACACACAAAACCAAACTGGTCTTCCTTTTCCAGATAGTAGTGTTCAATATAAGACGCTTTTTTGTTAGCTTTGTGAAAATAAATTGTAAAACCCTCAAACAAAATCACCTTCAATTTTGCAGTCTTTATATTTGTTAAATGTGATGAGTGTCAGAGATCTGTCTTTTTTGCAGTTCACTGATGTAAATGTACATTAGTTATACTTTAAGTGCACAAAGGGCTTAAATTAAGACTAGAAGAACTTTTACAACATTAATATTAACCATACCATATTACATGAAATCCCCCGTTTTGGTCATAATTAAAGCTCACTGAAAATAGAAAGACATGGAAAGTCTTTTCTTGTGTTATATGCAATAATCACAACCAATGCCATCCCGGGGGTGGCAAAAAATAAATAAATCTGAAATTAAAATATGTTGTAATTCAGGTTATATAATAAAAAAATTGGACTGTAATATGTTGTTCTGTGAACACACATACCCAACCGGCTGTTGGGATAACAAATTAAAGTAGGAATCAAGATCAAATCATGGTCAGACTGTCATGATTGGGTTCAGGGTTCTAACCCACATGCAGAACAGAACGGAGGCAGATGAAAAGTTTGACTGTTTATTGAAGATAAACACAAGTTATATGAGTTAATCAGAGAAACAGATCCGGGACTGGTCACACAGGGTTCTCTGTAGAGAAGGACAGTTAGGTTAGCCAGGATGCAGAAGATCTTGGTCAGAGGAATTGTGCAGGTTAGTACCTGTGACGTGATTCAGATTAGCAGCTGAGGGAGGGAACCGAGTTGGGTCCAGAGGCTTGAAGTTGGCAGAGGGCTAAGCAGCGGCAGGGCTTGACTTCAGACTTAAGAGTGTACAGATCCAGAGTCTTTCTTCCGATCCTCTTCTTGAGGGCGGGCAGGCAGGTTCAGATAGTTAGATTCTTCTGGTGAGCTCCTGAGAGCCGGCAGGCTGATTTCAGCAGATGAAACTCTTCCAGAGTTCCAGGGTTCAGTCAGGTTTCTTCCTAGGAGGCAGAGAAGACAAAAACTGATCAGATTCAAGTTCAAAGTTCTGGGAGTCAGAGAATCAGACAGGCTGGTTGGCTCAGGCTTTGCTAACCATAACTGGCTTAACACTCTGGCACTGGAGTGTAGTCCTACTGATGCTTATATACTGGTCTCCTGATGACTGATGGATCGCAGGTGTGGTCGTCAGCTCAGCTCCAGGAGACCTAGAGGCGCCCTCTGCTGGAGGAAGGTGGACAGACCTCCAGATCCCAACACAGACAGTTACACACACATGGAATCAATTCACATTGCAACTTCCATTCAAAATATAAGAATTTATTAACAGAAATCATTCAACAACTTTCCAAATCAGATATATTTCTGTTAAAATCTCTTGACTTAACTAGTGACACACAATTAAATTAAAACAAGCTACCATGTATACAAAGAAAATGAATGAAAATTTTTCTAAAACCTTAATCAACAGAATGGTGCAATTATGATATATAGATTTGCATGGACTTTATGTCTGAAAGCCAAAGTTTAACTTGAACTGTTTGGAATGAGGTCATATTAGCTTTTAAAGTCGTAGAGAAATGGCTGTTCCAACCGTTGCATTTCCGAGTTCTCCCGAGTGGTGCCCGACTTTACACGAGTGAACAAAGTGAATGTGATTGGTTGTTTATCAAGGGGGCGGGATTGTTGTGGCAAGTACGTTTGGTTGTGGCTGGTTTGTCGGAAACATCTTGCTAACAAGTTCGCAACTTAGTGCTAGTAGGTTCCCAATGGGAAATTACATGGGGACAAAGTAGCACTAAATTGGTGACTTAGAAACGACACTGTCAAGAAACGCAATGGACAGCGGAAACATGCAAGAGGAGGAGAATTTTGTGTCAGAGGTTGTGGACAAGTCTCCTCCATCATACATTTTTTTATTTAAAAGAGGAAAGCGGGGACGAAGTTGTTGTGGAAGAGGACGCCAGGGCAGGAGAAGCTTGGTTTGCTGTAGAAGGCTTACAGCCGTACACGTTTGAGCCCTTGCCTCGCAACGCTGCTCTGTTAGCTCTACGCCTGCCGGAGACACAGACATCCATCCCCGTGAACACTGGGACAGAGCTCAATGTGAAAGCAAATGATTCTTATTTCTTACTTCAACCGTTGCGTATATTAGTGCGACATATGAATCAAGATGCTAGAATGACCGGGAAAAATTTGATTGACAGATTATTGTTGAAATATGATTGGCCGAATTTAGGTGTTCAGGCTGACGTATAACTAACTGGCCTGCATAAGATAATGAAAAAAATGAACACAGATTTTAAGACAGGATTTTTTTTAAATAGAAATTGTCTAACTTTTGGGACAATTTTGTCTGATAAAGAGTACATTTATATACATGTTTAAGCCAGAAGAATTTGACGTTTTCCTATGACTTTAAACCAATTTAGAGCTAATTGGAATGTATTCAAACAAATTCACAATGCAAATACAAGGAGGTAGATAAAACATTGTGTGGTAAAATAATATTTTATTAAATTATTTGCTTAATCAGACAGATCAGACAGATTAACAACCTTTTAGTAAATTGATTTTAGCCTTCTGTTATTGTTCCTTAAGGGAATAGTTAAAGGGTAAGGCCCACCTAGTTTCTTTAGGCTTGGCTTGTGAAACAACAGAGCTTTTACCTGCTGACAACTTTAAATAAATGAAAGAAAGACATGCAGATCGAAGAGATCAAAAGCTAGAGGTGCTTTTAGATACAATTTATTTTAATTTAGAAAAGCAGTGCCCTTGTGTTGTCTTCTCTGTGAAAGGGATCGATTTCTATTTTAAAGTCATTAGTTAAAGGGGATAAAGGCAAAATATATACATATATTAGAAATGGTATGCCAGAGACACCATGAAACCTAATAAACTGAAAAAAGACATGGACTAATTTAAGTGTTTGGGTCTTCAATCTCCGATACTGTCTGTGTGCTTGACAATTTAACCCGCTCACACAAATGACTCAGCAATTATCTTAGTTTGTTGCTTGTAATTTAAACTCCTTCCCTGCAGGGACTGATACCGAAAATCGGTAACATAGCACACAGCAATAAGTGAAAGTTTTTGTTTTGACTTTTGGACAAGCAGCTTATGTTCATGTTTCATGGCACAAAGGAAACAGCTCTCTTCTTTTTGATATAAAGCTGTAGAAAAGAGGAATTATTTTTATAGGCCAATGACAGATTAAAGTAAGGTTTTTTTCTTAGGATTATTTTAGTAGTAGTCTAATTTATTTCAAAATCAGTAGACAGGAATTGGAGTTGAGAGAAAGAGGAAGACATGTAGCAAAGGTCAAACGAACAGCACTAGATCTTGCAATGGTGTAGAGGACTAAAGCCTGCATAAATAGGTCCCCTGCAAAACCTCTGCACCCACTTTAGTCGATTCTTTACATTGCTCTTTATTCACAAATCTAGAAATTTCTTCATATATAGAGAGTGATCTAGATTTTCTTGTTTCTGAGGTATACTTACACACTAGCCGAAAAACAAAATAAAATGTTTCAAAACCTGCATTGAATTATGCATAAAAACAGTGCTATACACAAGACTCCATTGCTCCATTTGCAAGTTTGTTCTCTGTTCCTTTCTTTTGTATTTGTCAAACAGTAGCAACGTTGATCACAAGCATGTCTTTGTTACAAGTTATGGTCCCTTGCAAAAAAATAAAATTTGAAAGCAAACTGCAACAAAGAGAAAAGGTATCAAGTCTGTTATTGATCAAAACCAGACAAGTAAAAGTAAACTACACAACTTTGTGGTGTTAATACACCATGAACCTTAAAAGATTGGACTTTGTTTGTGTGCTATTTATTTCACTGGTTTGTAACCAAGATGCAAAAACTTCCTGTCCTACTTTAACTACCTTGGTGAAGAAGAAAAGCAGCAGTAAAGGTTGACCGCATAAAACTTTAAGATCAATGTGGTTCACTTGCCTGAGAAACTCTGAGGTAATTTCCTGGCCTTTTAGGTATTGTACTGGGCAAACATACATTTATTTGATCAATGGAGTATAGAGTGTTAGAAATATATGGATATCCATGTACACAAGTTATTTAGTACAGTTATTCAACAAGTTTTGCTAGCGGATTTTTTTTTTTTTCCTATCAATCCAGTCTTTATAGTCTATACACAGTCTTTATTCCTTGGGGTGCACATCACAGACACCCTCACCTGGAATGTAATCACCACCTAATTAGTCAAAGGGGTGCAGAAGCACATGTACTTCCTGCAGAGGATGAGGAGAGCCCACCTGCCCCCACCCATCCTCACCACCTTCTACAGAAGCACCATAGAGAGCGTTCTGACCAGCTGTCTGACTGTGTGGTGTGGAGGCTGCAGTGCCTCAGACTGGAAGAAAGTGAGGAGAGTGGTGAGAACAGCAAAGAAGATCATCGGGGCTCCTCTTCGCTCCATAAAAGACATTTCATCCCAGCACTGTGTGTCCTGAGCCCGTACCATTATCAATTACCCCTCACACCCACACCATGGACTGTTCTCCCTGCTGCCCTCGGGGAAGAGGCTTTTTTTTTCAAGGCAGCTCTTTTAAAAAAGATTAAATTGTCCAGAGAACTGTTCCAAACGAAATTTATTTTTGTTTTACACTGGTGTAAACAAAATGACAAATCTAAGTCTGAGTCTATAATATCCATACTGTGATTAAAAGCACCTGCGCTCTTCTCCAGCCTGGAGTCTTTCATATTCTCCATTTTGTGCAGTAAAAGGTTTAACATTCAAAAGGAAATGGCACTTAATTTCCAAATGAATTTAAATCATATCAATTTGTTCTGCCTTAAAAAACATGTATTGATCAATATTACAAAAAAAAAAGGAGAATTAAAAACAGTTTTGCTGTAGGCACATTGATTTATAATTTTGTCACAATACATATATAACAGCATTGAATATCCTGTTTAAACACAGGCAAAATGAAAAATCCCCTCGGGATGGCATTTATGTGAGATTTACATGAGAAGAAGATGTGCCCACTCACTGGATATGTGTGAAGAAAATGAAGCATGAGGAGAACACACTCTTTATGTTTTTTTTTTTCTTTTCTACTGCAGAAGCTGAAAGGAAAACACATCTTGATGTGAGATGAAAGGATGGGGCACTGTTAAGAAAACAACACTTAGGCTTAGTCACTGGGGACTGAGTAAAGCACAAGTCATAGGAAAACATCCACATGAGTGATATGAATTTGGTTGACCTAAGAAGGCTCAATGTAATGTGCTTGACTGATAGAGAGATACAAAAGTTTTTTGAGGGCTTTTTCTGTATCTTATTTTAGTTTTAGGTTTGCTGACAAAAAAGCTTGTTGCATATTGTGATGATGTGTGGTATTCAATTCTTTTCAACAGTACTTGATTGATAACTAAGGAAAATTAAAATATTACCTCAATGGGTTCTTCTAAAAGTGTATTTCTTTAAATTTGAACCCAAGCAAATGTTAATTTATTTTAGTCACTCACTTGAAAATGTCAAACTCTGTTGTGTGTTGTCTTGATCTTGCCACTGTTGGCTGGCTTGATTGCTTATTTTGTTCTCCTGCCTAGCTCTGCCCAGTTTCTCATTACCGCTTATCATATCCACCTGTTCAAGCTTCTATTTAAACTGCTTGCTACCAGTCATCAGTGCCAAATTATTCTTGAGCCTTTGTTGTGAGAGTTTTCTAGTGTAACTGATTGTGTTCTGATTACCTGATTGTGACCCGTTTTACTTTTGAACCTCTTAGCCTGCCTGTTCCTATTATGATCTGTTTGCCTGACCTGCACTCTTCTTTTTAGACGATATTGTCCCAAAAGTTAGAAAATTTATATTTTAAAAAAAGATCCCGTCTTAAAATCTGTGGGGTTTTTTCCGTTATCTTATTCAGGCCAGTTAGTTATACGCCAGCTTGTATACCTTAATTCGGCCAATCATATATCAACAGCCATCTGTCAATCAAATTTTTTCAGTCATACTAGCATCTTCTAACTGGTTATGCCGCTGACGCAGTTTCTCTGAAGTTTGTCAAGCTGCTACAGATAAGGCTTGCTGCGTTGCAGGTGGATACAGTAAAATACAGAACTTGAATCTTCCCCTCTTTACATGGTCAGGCAGTAGCTCAAGTACTTTAACGTGAAGGGTACAGCGGCACTCACCTGAAGAAACCGCCTCAAGCTGCAGGAACAGCTTTAGATCGAACAGAACTGAGATTTACCTCATCTGCAAAAGCCTGAGAAGGCGGTCATAGCTTATGAGCGCTCCGATGGAGCAAAACACTCAGGAGTTTCTGTCAAGGGTTTGTTCCCTATCTTTGCTAGATTAAGTTATAATCAAGACCAGAACATTTTATGGTCTAACTTAAACATGTCACACAACTAAAAATCTAAAAATGGGATCAAATGCACCTTGAGCAGGTATGGAAAGCCAAATGTGCCGCATATTACACAAAAAAAACTCTATTTGTAAATATAAACATTTAAATGTTACCTGAGATCCTTGCATTAAATAAAGACATTTATTCTTTTTTCCTTAATGAATCAAAATTTTTCACTTAATTATCTAACTATTAAGTATGTTTTAAATTAAATAAGTCCCATTATCTTTCTTGCTTAGAATACCGGTCCTCTGTTCTGAGTCGTGACATCTATATATAGAAGTTTTTCATGCAGTGATATATTGTAAATTATCATTTCTGTTAATTTTGATATTGATTTAATGTTAAAGAAATACCAAATTCTTCTTCTCAAGTAATTAGAATATAAGATAAAAAAAAAAGGATTATTGGTAATACAGAAATTTCATGCTTTGGCAATATTATGACTCAGGGTCTTGGTGTCCTGTATCCTGCTTTTTTAAGCCTTCATAAGTCAACTTAAAGTTATAAATATATAAGCATATGCAGTATATGATTAAATACTGCCATATGTCACAGTTGTAGTTTTGTGGCTTTCTGCTGTTTCAGGAGAGCTCGAAGTCTATGTTTATGGGATTTGATCAGAAAGAGCTCTCCTTAGAGTGTCTGCTGGGTTAGATTTGCCTGAATGTTCTTCTGTCTTGGCTTAAGGTATAAATATAACCCAAAAGAAGAACATTTTGAGGAGACAGAAAAAAAAATCTTAAAATTTTTATTGAGAATTTCTGAGAGAATTTAGGAATCTAGGAAACAGGATGCCAGATCAGGTTTGCAGCAGTGGTTCTGAAATGAGCCGACAAGCCTGAAAAAATGGGGGAGTTAGCTTTTTTTCGATTTTTTAAGGAGCACTTAGGGGGAGGTAAAAGGGATTTTTGCCAGGAGAAAATGAATAAGGTTCAGTTGGTTTTGTAAAAAGAGAGGCTTAGGGTTCATGGGAGTTTGCCCAACCAGTCCAAATGTGTTTTGTGGACTTGGAGAAGGCATTCGACCGTGTCCCTTGTGTTGCCCTGTGGGGGGTCCAGGAGTATGGAGTCGGGGGCCCTTTATTAGGGGCCATCCGTTCTCTGTACAAGCGGAGCAGGAGTCTGGTTCGCATTGCCGGCACCAAGTCGGACCTGTTCCCAGTGCATGTTGGACTCCGACAGGGCTGCCCTCTGTCACCGGTCCTGTTCATAACTTTTATCAACAGGATTTCTAGGCACAGCCAAGGACTGGAGGGATCTGGTTTGGGGAACAGCGGATCTCGTCCATGCTTTTTGCGGATGGCGTAGTTCTGCTGGCTCCCTCCTGCCAAGACCTACAGCGTGTGCTGGGGCAGTTCGCAGCCGACTGTGAAGCGGCCGGGATGAGAATCAGCTCCTCCAAGTCCGAGGCCATGGTTCCCCACCGGAAAAAGGCGGCTTGTCCCCTTCAGGTTGGAGGAGAGTCCCTGCCTCAAGTAAAGGAGTTCAAGTATCTTGGGGTCCTGTTCACGAGTGAGGGAAAAATGGAGCGGGAGATCGATAGACGGATCAGTGCGGCTGCTGCAATAATGCGGACGCTGCACCGGTGTGACTGTGGTAAAGAGAGCTGAGTGAAAAGGCAAAGCTCTCAATTTTTATTGTCGGTCTACATTCCTACCCTCGCCTATAGTCATGAAATCTGGATCATGAACGAAAGAACGAGATCCTGGATACAAGCAGCTGAAATGAGCTTTCTCCGCAGGGTGGCTGGGCTCTCCCTTAGAGACAGGGTGAGGACCACGGTCATTCGGGAGAGGCTCAGTGTAGAGCCGGTTCTCCTACACATCGAGAGGAGTCAGTTGAGGTGGCTCAGACATCTTTTTCGGATGCCCCCTGGACGCCTCCCTCGGGAGGTGTCCCAGGCACATCCCACCGGGAGGAGGCCTAGGGGACGACCCAGGACACGCTGGAGAGACTATGTCTCTCGACTGGCCTGTGAGCACCTAGAGCTTCCCCCAACAGAGCTAGAGGAGGTGTCAGCGGAGAGGGAAGTCTGGGAGTCTCTGCTTAGTCCGCTGCCCCCGCGACCCGGTTCCCGATAAAGCAGGAGACGATAAGTACGAGTACGGGTATTTTTTTTTTTTCATCGTTAGTTGTTATACTGTGGCCAGAGATCCTTATTTACCCCTCAAACATGTCCAAATTTCCAGTGCAGCACACACACGCGTACAAGCATGTCATTAGTTTTTTAATGTACCAATAGTCTTATTTGTGGGGAAACTTTTTATATATAAATGTTGGTGAGATGAGATCCATCCGAGCGACCATTTTATCATTGCGTCCCCGCACCTCCTTGAGTAGAAATGGGCTCTTGCATGCCTCGCATGCATTTATTTGGTGTTCCCTCTGGAGAACGGGTACAGGGTTGTGCATGTGCATTTTTTTTAAGAGTGGGGAGCGCAGGTCTTTTCAAAAATTCACAAAAATCCTCCACTTGCGTTTTCATTGTCATTTACACTGTCACAAGTACAGCGCAATGAAATTCACTCTCCTTATTTAACCCATAGCCTTGAGGAGCAGTGGGTTGCCAGTTGTGGTGCGATGGGAGCAGTACAGGGTTATAGGCCTTTTGCTCAGGGAGCCAGAGTGGCGGTCTGTGGGAGTGGGTTTCAAACTCAAAACCTCAGGATTCAAAGCCCTATACCCTAACATCTAGCCCACCACTCACCTACTCACTATATATTGTATCTTGCTCCAAGGAAACTAGAAACAAATCACCCACTGGAGGGATAGTTATCAATGCTGGTTAATACTCAGGAGAAGATGAAACGGTAGCATGCATCTTTTAAACACCATTGCTGATTTCCTGATTATGTGGATGTAAAACACCTCCTGCTACACCCAGCAACCATGCTGTCACTGATCTGGAGAAGAATATGTAGAAGCAAAAAAGAAATGAAAGGAGCAGATCTCCTAGACCCTGACAGGAGTAGTGCTTAAACATTCTTTTAAGATGGCTCTTTAGACTTCACTCTTGACAGTTATCAAGAGAGCCTTTGAAACTGTTTGAACAAAAAAACCCACAAAAGTTCAGAGCTAAACAAGCTGGGGGTTTACATAGTGCTATATTGAGAATTATAAACGAAACTTATTTGCAGTGGCATTAATGAAATTTTCAGTTGAAGGAAAATGTGTGTTTAACAGAACTGTAAGCATTAAAGAAACCAATACCATGGAAATATTTTTAAATAAAGCGCAATGACCCTTCCAGTCTCTTCACCATTTCCGTGACTATTTATTCTCAAGCTCATTCACCCCCCCCCCCCCCCCCCCTGCACAATAATGCTCATGCTCTAAGTTCCTTCCTGCCATGGGCTCCTCTCCAGATTCTCAAAAACAAGTTACACACAGAGGGTCAGAGAAGTAATTTACCAAGTACATACATTGATACTTATTTACTCTGAAGCAGAATTTTAATTGTTAAGTACGGCTAAGTTTACTTTTGTTCTGCTGCAAAGATCATGACACAGGTTAAACCACATGTTTAACGGCCAACTGGTGGACCTCTTCTACAGACACATGCAACAAAGTATTTGTTCACAACACGTCATCTTAAGGCAAATAAATTTGATCATACAGTCAGATTGGTTAAAAAAATCTATCAAGGAAAATCAGCTGCTTAAATCGGCTCATTGACTAAAAACATATGCTCCTCCTGGATGAGTTTGCGGCAATTGTTTGCATTGACTGACACATATCACTCAAATCGAACATGTATGCAGTAACTGTAGGAAGGAAAGGACACCTCGGGATGACCCAGGCTCAATGTGAGCGGTCTTCTGCTGAGGTTGCCTGGGGGTTCAAGTAGAGAGAAGCAGACATACAAAATGAAGCAGAAAAGTTCATGGCAAACTAGCTTCACAGGTGGTTCTGTATAGGGAAGTAAGAAGACAAACAGCCGCTTTTCAAGTCAAGGGATGTGTACAGTAGTGCTATGATAGGAACATAAGATACAAGATGGAGCTGAGTTTTTTGGTCCCTCATATGTGAGAAAGATGATTTTATATTCTACTCTGCACTTAAAAGCCAATAAAGAGAAACTAGGATAGAAGAAATACTGTATGATCTCTCTTTTTAGTTTTAATCATAACTCTGGCATTTTGATCAGCTGAAGTTTTCTTTCTAAAGTTTGTGGCCTTCCTCATAGTAAGGAAGTACAATAGTCCAGCCTTGAAGCAACACATGCATGGACTAGTTTCTCAGAATCACCCTTGGACAGGATTGTTTTACTTTTGCAATATTACGGAGGAGAAAGAAGGAAATTCTAGAAACCTGCTTTTAAATGGGATTTAAATTAAATATAAAACTAAGTCTTTTTACTTTGTTATCTGACATCAATTTGATCACAGTCAAATAAAGTGACTAACTAATCCGCCCCCTGTCTTGTGAGTTTTGCCTGCCTATCTTCTGTCATTTCTGTAGCCTTCCACGTCTGGAACTCTCTGGCAGCACCTGCTGCTTCTATTCAGTTAACCAGCTGTAACCTTCCCCATTCTTTGGACATTGGACTGAACTGTTAATGGCTGTCACGTACATGATCATCCTCCATCTGATTATCGCAGTCACTAATCTGTGTTTCAGTATGGCGGTAACCAGCCAGTGCTGATCCGTCTGAGAGTGCTGATCCGTCTGAGAGTTTTCAATAAACGCGATGAATTATCCAACTCTGTCTCGCCTGAAATCTGGGTCCTACATTCTAAATTTCATAACAAAAACTCACCTGGATCAAAACAGCCCAAACCCAGGTCAGATCCAATAGTTTCATCAGATTCTGCCTGAGCTTCCAGGGATGAATCACCCATATTTAGAGGGGCAGAATTATATATATATATTTTTTTTTTATTAACATTAGTTGAAAATAATTCCTTCAAATTATTACTTCTAAGAACAAGGGGAATATATGTGAGTTTGACACTTGTTTTAAAAAGACAATTATGATTATTCTTATTCTCCTCTCTTCATAAAGAAAAAATATACAGTTTTTTTTTCTATTTTGGCTCAATGTCATTTTATATAGCAGGAAACTCTTTTCAGACTAAGTAAGATCC
>NW_015150810.1:703830-705600 GCF_000732505.1 Cyprinodon variegatus
ATATATATATATATATATATATATATATATATATATATATATATATATACATAAAACATAATAACAAGTATGCAAATCTGTGCTTTTGGAGGAATATGATAAAAAGAAAAAACAAGACAATTTCTTAAACAGGAATGTCATGTTATAAAATTATGTTTAATACCTCCCTAAATGTAGTAAATTGTATTAAGTTTTACCACAAAGTGTATTTTAATTTTATTTGCCAAGGCTGTATATAATTTTTCTCCTTGGGATAGCTCAGTATGCCCCAGAATAAGCTGGTGAGCGTTGCTTAAAAGATCGATGTCTGAGTATCTCCCCAGGACCCATTACCAGTTGTTCAACAAATTTGGTAACCAATTAAGTGTTTCAAATTCATGATATTAAAAAAAAAGTATCAAATGGTGAAAATGCAAAATTTCTCTCTTAAAATCCTTCTTTTGTTAAATGATGCATTTTCTCTAAATCAGAGCAACATAAAGGATGGATCAGAGACGACCTGAAAGAAGAAGGAAGGCAATGTGGAATCTTCAAGTATTTGGTAATACAGAGAGTGCAGACATGTTTAGCAATTTTAGCCATATGTGATAGCAATACATATGAAGGGCATAAAGTTTTCCCTTAACACTTCTCAGAATGTGAGTAAAACAAAAATATAAAGGATTATCTTTCATGTAAAATGTAGTATAGTGCAGCGTATAAAAGACTAACTTTGACAGGATTTTAAGAAGCTGAGTCGTAAGCATTGGGGCCTGGAGCAAAGTTTTCACCGCAGCTTATCAGAATAATTATTTGTATGAGACATTTTATTTACTTATGAGTATTCTCTCTGTATCCCTAAATTTAACTGTGTTAAATTACACAAACCTCCAAGACAGAATAGATAATACTGCCCGTTGAACCACCAGAAAACCCACTATTGACTGTCTAGGATACTTTAAATAACAAGTTAAAAATGTGACATGTGGTCTCTGCATATAGTGAAATTTAAATACTGCAAAGCAATGTGAATGTTCAAAATCTGGGGACAATGGGTTTAAACTTATTCTCTGTATACCCTCATGAATATGCAAATCGTACTCTCAGGACCAAACTCAATAAATTTATTGGTCGAGGATATGTAAATGTAAATATGTACTACTAACAAAGTGATTTATCAAACTCGAAAGTGGTTGCTGGTGCAGCTTTTGCATTTAAATTAAGTATGTTTGAACGTTTCTTGAAAATTTGTTGGCAAACCTTTTCTGAAGTCTTTAAATAGGAGGCATTTGTAAAATGACAGACGATGAAGAGACACTGTGTGGATGTGTACATATTTTGACTGTCGAAAACAACAACTGTAGAATTTTTCAGGGGAAAAACGTCTGTAAAAGTAAGCATGAATTAATGCAGGGGGACCTCTACCTTGAGTGTTACTAAAAGTAGAAAAATAAACTAGTATGTAATGTAATGACAATAAAAGTGTTGGCTGGTTCTAGACTTAGACTTAGACAGACTTTATTGTCATTTTGTACACACAGAGTGTACACAAAAATATATTTATTTCAGTACAGCTCTCAAGACATTTTCATTTTTTAAAGTGCAGCAGTGATAACAATGACAAGCTTTTCGAATCAGTCTTTTGTGTTCACCACAGTACATAGACTGCTTTTGCTTAAGTGTTCATTGGCATCCAGGGGGAAATTTATTTATTTGTTATATTTATTTTGGTCACTTTTCTGGTCACTTTAGTTTATTCTTTGTCAGTATTTAATAACATAACTCAGGTCT
>NW_015150810.1:705788-709069 GCF_000732505.1 Cyprinodon variegatus
GAAGTCTGTGTTTGTGTTCTTTATTAAAATTAAAACATTTAGCAATATCATAAAATGTCCAGGCAGAGCTGCACATAAAATATGGATTCAAATCTTTTCAATAATTATCGATATCGATCAATATGCATTTTTTTTTATCGATAAGCTTTTTTTCTATATCGCCCAGCCCTAATGTGAATATGTGTTCTTTACATCGTCTTCTTACCTACAAGACAAAAGTATCTGCATCTTCTTATGATGCGATTTGAGCCAAATACAGTCATTGAACTCTCACTTCCGGTCACTTCCCGTCAGCCAGTGACGCACTGAGTAGCACAATATTACACTTCATAGAGTCCTGCTGTTATTGGTTAAAACCATGTGGGCTGTTGGGCTTTGTAGCCAATGAAATAAGGTTTCAAACAAGCCTATATATGGCGATGATATATAAAGGTGAGTCGCGTTACTGGCTTGCTTTAGAGAGACACAGACAGCTGCGGCAGCTAGAGGTCTGAAATTTTCTGCATTTGTGGTTGACAGGATGTAGAACAAATGTAATGCAATGATATCTGCCTTTTCTCAAGCATTTCTTTATTATTGCTGTTCAAAAAGACCTATAATTTTCGAGACTTAAAAAAAAAAAAACAACTTTGAGTCATATTTGAGCTTATGCAGCTTGCTTTGTGTTCTACTCACCCAATTTTCATTTAAATATTCAGAAACTAGAGGATGCTAGCTTTCAAACAATGTATTGCACATATAAAAGTTGGGCTTACAGTTCTTAAGTTATTTGCTTTTCCATTTGGGTATGCGAAATAGGTGAGAATTTCCCAAAATGAGGTGGATGTTAAGAGGTAATCCTGTAAATGTTCTTTAGGTGTTACTGTGTTTATGTACCTTTGAAGTTCCAGGTCTGAGTCCATCTCTACAACCAGATTGACTGAAACAACCAGACTGTAGAATGTTCTTAGCTAATCAAATCACTGATTTCTTCCATGAATTTACCCATTGCTTGAACGGGTTCTTAGTCACTCTGTGGCATTGTAATGTAGCTGTCTGTCATCTGCATGTCAATGGTTAATTTTAGTTTATTGATATCTGAGATAGGGGGAGCATGTAGATATTGGGGGACCCTTGGGGATAATACAAACAATATTAAAACCAAAATGTGAGTTCTGTTAAAAACAGAAACTGAGTATCTTTGCTGACGATTCTCTATATGTGAATATCTGTGATGTTAACAATTGTGGGGGTCTAGAATTATTTAAATAAAAAACTAAATGAAATATAAGTATGTATGCAATACGCCAATATCTCTACCTTCTCCTTCATCATGGAAATAAAGCAATCTCCCCAACATGTGCATGTGTTAAGCAATAACCCTATGTAGTACTGTGACAAATGGTTATTTTAGTAATTGAATATTCTCACAATTGAGCAATCCAACAAAGAAGTCCCATTCTAAACTTTTAGTTATTCCTTTAGCTTATGTTATAAATATCAGGAACATATGGAAAGAATGCAAATTATTTAGTTATTCTGATGAGTAAGACAATAAAATAAAATAGTCCTGTAGTGAAAATGACCATTAAACAAATTGTGTAAAGTTTCAATTGTATATTGTATTCTGTGCTTGTTTGTTGTTTGTTTTTACTTCATAAAGCATAGTTTTATTTAAATAAAGCAAAAAACTCAACATTACTTAAGGGTTTATGTCACACACTTTTTGGATTTGGTTCCAAAAGAGACATAAAAAATTCAATTTTCATCAAAACAGTAAGCTGCTTATTTATGAATGATATAATTTAGGCAAAATAAAAACTCGCTAGCTGCACTAGCCTGCACCACTCTCTGTTTTCACTTAATAGAATAATTATCCATGCTCGATCCACAAAGTTCCCCCAAGCAAAGGTGGGACTGAGCAGTAAGCATGCTCAATGGATTAAGAACATCTTTAAAACCTTTTGTTCTAAAAAGTATTTGTAAGCACTGACAGTGATACCACTAAATGTTTCTAGCATCTTTAGGTCTTTCTCTGAGTCAACCCACACAGAGGCAGAGATAACTGCCCTTGGCAAAAACTTTTCTATCTTGTGATACTTTAAGTGTCACCCTTTTTTGTTATAGTGATAGTGATGAATATAGAGTTTGACATTGTAGAAATAACATTTGTGAATTCTGCTTCACTGTGGAATAAGTAGATTTCCCTGAAGTACAGCCAATTACAGATGTCAGTGCTGTTTTCCTGCTTACTCTGTGCATGTATATTTGCATCTGTAGATGTTTCTGTCTGTGTAACCATCCAAAAGGAGCCCACTGTTTCTCCATGGCTTCTAATGGCACTTGGCCTGGCCTCACTGGGTAAGCACTAGATTGCCTGCTTGCATTCTTGTTCATGTAGAGCATGTGTGACAGAAAAACATAATCAAAGAAACCCCCCATGAGATGCTGTGTTAATCTTTGTTTTGTCTCTTCCTTTCTGCTAGTGTCTTTTACTAAGCCTCTTTTCCTCTTTTCCTGTTTACCTGCTTAATATGTTTTTCTCCATGGTTGCACTCTTAACATTTTGTCTGGTAAAGACTCGGTTGGCACATTTTGCCCATCTGGGTTAGCATTTTGCAGTAACACCCTCTATCACTAGAGGGTGGTACTGCTGTTGTTGATGAGACGTATCGTGTTCACTTCCTGTTTTGACTGCTGAGCGGTTTGCTGTTCATGCTATCTCCGTCTGTCTCTCTCCTCTCTCCCGCTCTGTGTCAGATGTTAAGTTATTCCTCTGCCTCCTTTTGTGATAATGGTTTGTCTAATAAGTGTAATATTTTTTTTAGCTTTGGAGGCAAGGGTGTCAGAGTTAGAATGCAGGAGGCAGAATAGTTAGTCCATCCAGGAGTTAGGCCCCCCACGTAGCTGTCCTCGAACAGTGCTAATTGGCGATTAGGTAATGTAAAAAAGGTGTGTAGTTGTGGATCTTTGCCCACTGGTCACCACCAACCTGTTCACGTTTTTAACTGATTTTCCCCACTCAGTGACTCACTGAGAAGCCCCCTCTGGTAACTGGCAGTTCCATAGTCAGAAACGTGGCATTAGAGACACCAGGGACCAAGTGTATTCCAAGTGTCCTGAGTGGGTAGCGTCCATAATTTACTCGAAACCAAGTCATTTAGAATGTTTTTAGAGCCTAAACAGTAGTTTATAGGATTTCCTAAAAGCGCGCGCCTGCAAGTTCACGACTCTACGGAAACCGCGGCAGACCAAACCAGATGAAAGTGCGCATTCAGCTCTGCCCTGCCGATAATGCAAGA
>NW_015150810.1:709590-749675 GCF_000732505.1 Cyprinodon variegatus
CATCTCGATAAGATGTATTGATTTTTATCCACGAGCAAGAAATGTCCCCAGATTTGATTTCAGAAATCTGGTCACCTTAGTGTGTGAGCACTTACACCGTCATGAACTTTTTGAAGAGTTTTAGTCTGGCTTTAGAGCTCATCATAGCACTGAAACAGCTCTGGTGAAAGCTCATGGCCTCAGAAAATGGACATGTATCTGTACTTTTTCTTTTAGATCTCAGTGACAAATATTGTGTAGGAATTAAAGGAACAGCACTAGACTGGTTTAAATCTTATCTATCTGATGGATTTCACTTTGTTGACCTTAATGACAAACCTTCCTCATGCTTAAGGGGTACCTATGACAAATTCTCTTTACTCTATATATCTCCCAATTGGTATAATTATTAGACAGCATTGGATTAATATCCTCTGTTACACTGATGATACCCAGCTATATCTGTCTATAAATCCAGACAACGCTAACCCATTACACAGATTAAAGGCATGTCTTGAACTCATAAAAACCTGGATGATTCTTAACTTTCTGCTCCTGAATGCAGAAAAAACAAAAGGTATAGTCTTTGTACCAGACTCTTTGAAATATAAGCTGATTAGTCGGTCACTTCATTTGGAGGGGATTAAACTGATTTCAGATAATGAAGTAAGAAATCTTGGTGTTGGTGAAATTAAAAACTTTGTCCCGGACATGAAGAGTGGATCAACATGCCTGTCAACAGGTGGAAAAGTCTTACTGATCATTTGTGTTGCTCAACAAAATTTTAGTTCAGGAGCTCCATCAAGCTTATTAGTTTATGCATAACAAAAAATCTGATGCATAAATTATAAATTATGCTAAAACACAAACATACAACATAAGTGCAAAACATAAAAATAGTTTAGTATAATGGAAGTCCAAAGGCATAAACAGGATGCAAAGTGAGATTTACGTAGTGTTTAGAAAACATTCAAAGGTAAACCTCCAAATGTCCTATTTATGTTTTTGCCAAGGGTCTCTTCCATAGATAGTATTCATAATAATTTCAATGTTCTGGTCCCATATGAGTTGATGATCATCATGTATAACTCTTTATTAAGTCGAAGGACCTCACAGCGCTTTACACTCCATCATTCAACCATTCACACATATATTGATGGTTTCAATCTACATTGTAGTCGCAGCTGCCTTGGGGCAAAATGACAACAACAAGCCAGCAGTGCAAAGGTGCCCCTCTGACCACCATCAGTGGGTGATGCAACAAAAGTGTCTTGCCTAAGGACAGAACAGCTACTGTAAGAGAGAGGGAGCTGGGGTTCGATATGACAACCTTTCGGATGTAGGATGAACTCCTGCATCCGACGAGACTCTCACTCCAGTTCTAATAATCCAAGTACTGTACTTTCACTGTTCCTTACAAAATCATTCCTACTTTCCCAAAGATTGGCTTTTCATGTAATGCTAATTTAAGTTTAGGATCCTAATCCTAAATTATGATTTTCACTGTAATTTTCATTATAATTTGTATAGTGAAAGGATTTTATTGTTTTATTGTACAAAAACAGCATGCAGGGGAGCAGAGCACCTCGCCTGTTCAGCAATTCCTTCTAATAACCCCCCTTTCAGAGAAATAGACAGGTATTGCAGGCTATCAAAGAGCCCAATGACTGCCCATTCCCAAGGGGTGGACCCGTTTGTCTGGTTCAATTTGCATGTTTTCTAAGTCAAAACAAGGCTTTGTTTGTGGTCCACCCTATAAAGCATCAAACTCAACGCTGTTTCTGACATTTTGAATTGAAAAAGCTTCCTGCATAAGAAGCGAAACATATTCAAACTCCCAAACAAATTTGAGTGTATTGTTGTTGTTGTTTTTTTTGTTGTTTTTTTTTGCTTTTTTGGAATATCTGTTTAAACGTCTTTGTCTAATAGATAAATGCAAACATAAGGATAATAGGATTATTCAGCTATATTATACAACTGTAAAGTTAATCATTACATTTTATCCTTCAATTTGAGATAAAATAATTTATGAGCAACTATTCTTATAGAGAGAGCATTTTTTTATGTGTTATAGTTCTCCTTTTTAATGGTAACAGAAGTCTGAAATTCTATTTATGGCTGTAAAGTTTAATTACCAGTAAAACTTACGTTTTAAAATAGAGACTAACTCTTTATTTATGTACCTTCTGATAATATTTATTTCAATAAAATTAAGTAGATTTCTGATACAAAAAAAACATAGTTTTCTTATTACATTATTCACTATTATTTAAATATAAAACCTCCTGAATAAAACAGGAGCATTGGATGACACTTTATGACAAGTATTATCTCAACAACTCAGACTGGACGCTAATCACCTGGTGAAGTGAACTTTATGAAAAAAACATCAGTGGTCAGTTTCATGAAGCAGGTTTACCGAAAGCTCTAAGTTGTCTAAACCTAAAAACAGGGAAATTCAGACTTTTCCGGTTCGCAAAGAGCGTTTCCTCAATCTCTGTTTCAGTCACCATAGTAACATTCTCCCTGCTACCGATCCCAACCTGGTCGGTAGCAGGTTTTCTTCAGTAAACTCAGTGTCCTCTGTCTCCGCTCCCCTTACAGCCAACCACTCTGTTTTATTTCCCGATTTAGACAGATTTTTGTCGTAGTTTTGTGCATGAAAAAAAATATATATTATTCATTAGCATGTCCGTTTGATGAGGATCTTATCAAAGAATGATCGGCACTTTTTCGCAGACAATTTTAAATATTTATAGGGAGAGGATTGTACAACTCAGTTGACAGGGCATGAGATTATTTGTTATTGGTTTGTTTAATATGAGCAAGATGCTGATAATTTTATTTTTGTTTAGTTATATCTACAGCACATGAAGAACTATTGAAATTATTTTCAGATTACACATAAATAGATAAATAAATTCCAGATGGGGAAAAGGAATTACTTTACGATTTGGATTTACTCAATGATAACAATCTAATGAGCCTAGTGGCACAATCTGAAGCCATTCTATGGGACTGATAGCCACTAATAACAGCAATTTATAATATTCGAAGCGCAGCTGCAAACAGCCACTTATTTACCGTGTAAAAGAAGACTGAGTCAACAGATCGAGGGACGCATGAGATGATTCACAGGTCCTATATATTAGAACGTTTTTATTCTTCAGTCCTGTCCGTTGCCAGAAGATTTCACCGAAATATATACATTGATCTACTACCATTCAAGAAATAATCCTGCAACTTTTTCACAGTAATAGCAGCTGTTTCAAGCTGTTTTGATATGTACTAGTTTTACTGAATATGTATTCCTGATATCTGAAAAAAACAAATCTGTCTAAATGACCATTTCAAACAAAATGACATTCGCCATGTCATGGTTTTATCTAAAGCTCGGACCCACATGCAGAGAAACCATTTCAGAGAGACCAGGGGAAAAGGTTTAACAGGTTTTATTGAATGATCTAGTTGTAGACTCACGTTTCCAGAGAAATTGTAGAAGCTTTGACTCCAATCTGTCTGCTGTATTCCAGAGTTAGTCTGATTCGTTGGAGGGCGGAACAGGGTTTACCCAGAACACGGTTGGTTGTAGGTGAACGGAGAAGCTGACTGCCACTCAGATTTCCTGTGGTACTTGAACTGGTCGTAGTGGAGATGATTCCCTTACTCAACGTCCTCACTGGGAAACTGGATCCAAACCTCCAGTTTGAATCCCCAGCTCAGTTTGAGGCTCAGTTAATCCCTCCAGGGAGAGAAGGTCCGAAAGATCCAGTTTGCAGGATGACTTCCTGCCGAGAGGCAAAGACAAAAAACAAAGTTTAAACTCAGGTTGACAAGAACTCAGTCTTACTCAGCAAAAACTCAGCTTGGCTAGAGTACCCAAAACTGGCAAACACTCTGGCGTCGGGGTAGTGGCAATCAGCAGCTTAAGAGCACTCCGTTAATGAGGTAACCATCAGCAGGTGTGTGAGGAGGCGGACCAGAACCAGGCGCCTCCTGTTGGAGGAAGGGAGACAAACACAAAAAAAACACACACACAGACAGGAGCCCTGACACTCCACATCTAGAATTAACATTCTGGATGTGTAGAATTTAATCTCAGATCTCCATAGTCCTAATTTTACTGGTTAGCTTTTGAAAAAATGTTTGTCAGATATCATATTCCCCGGGCGCCTCACAATGGCAGCCCACATCTCCCCAAGGGGATGGGTTAAATGCAGAGAAGTAATTTCCCTCTGGGATTATTAGAGTATATAAAATAAAAAAACAAAAAAAATAAATAAATAAATACATTTTCAATCAAGCTGATTAATGTCAAAACAGCCACTTAAAATGTATTTGAAAAATGTATTATTACAGTTAGGTCTAGTAGTGTGATTTTGTTCACAAAGAATCTTATTTTAATGATCCACAATTGGAACAACAGAGAGGAGTTATTTTAATAAATGTAAAAACGGCCTGCCAATGCCCACTTCATCTTCTCCTTCGCCATCTTCCTCTCCTTTGTAGCTGTAGCGCAGGTCCTCTGTCTTTTAAACACGTTATGCTTTTTTATTTCATCTTTTGCATTTCTGCATTAAAAACTCTAGTTCCAGTTGGGTGGAATTGCCCTTCCTGTTGCCTGTTGTAATGGTGATTCTCTGAATCGGTCCTCCGCTGATAATGGCTTTTTATTGAACTAATTGATAGCAGCCATTGTGAAACCGAACACTCAGAGTTCCCGAATTTTGGCTAGATCAATAAATTTTGTGGATTTGAATCTGAATTTGTTAAACCTGCTTCATGAAACGCAACCAATGCATACAGGGTTTTTGATTTCTGGACCTGGATTACCTACCTCTAGATCTTAGCCGAGTATGCTATGTTTCAGTTGGAGCATTACTTTGATGCTTCCTTGCACTATTGGCAAGAACATACTTTTAACTGTACTTACTAAGTACATACTGGCAAAGCACACAATAAAATACTTGTATACTTGAGTATTGAAACACGGCCCTCTTTTTCAGCTTCAAGTGCTACATCCTGTCAAACAAGAATTCTGTAAACCTCCAGTAGGTGCAGTCAGGCATGCTCAACAGACAGAGCTTGTCCTGCAGCAAAGCTGACATGATGGTTTTAAAAGCGAAGCTGGTACACAATCTCCTGGCCGAAGATCCTGGGGAGTCCAGGTGATGAAGGATGTAGTGAAGTGCTTGTTTATTGCATCATCCAAAGACGTATTTGCTTTGTAAGCAAACTGCAGCAGATACAATGTAAAAATGCTATTATGATGAAATGTAAAACTTTTCAAAGGGTTTAAATAAACTATTTGTCAAAGACATTTTAGCTGCCTATCGATATTCAGTATGGCATTTTTTGGCTACATGTGGTTACTTTTAATGTTATCATGTTCTCTCTGTTATCGTTTCCTTAAAGCTACAGTGTGTAATAATTACAGGGATATACAGTCAGAAATGTAATATATTATACATAACTATGTTATTTATCATCATCTATGAGCTCAGCCTCTTAACCTTAATATTTGCGTTGCCTTAGAATTCGTTATTTATAATTACATAGGAGCGGGTCTCGCAGCCATGGAGGCAGACATCTTTGCGCTACGGCAGCGCAGAGCCAACAAACTAGCGATTGCGAGATCGCCCATTATGCTCGAAAGTAACTACAGCAAGTTGAGAGAGATGAACTGAGACGGTACTGAACACACAGACTAATGAAATACTATATGTAAAATTATCTATGTAAACAAACCTCATCACTTGAGAAGGTAGGTGATGCGGACGTCGTGGAAGACATTTTGTCCCGTAACGCTCGCCGTACTGTTGGGGGGGAGAAGCGGTGGGGGGGAGATGTTCATGTTGCTGCGGTCTGCAGTCTGGACGTTAGATGTCGCTGAAAATTACACACTGTAGCTCTAAATATTTGTCTCTATGAAAGTTTGGAGCGTATCTACATAAAAAAATGTAGAGCTGTGTATTTGAAATATTGCTGCAACACTAAACTTCCCAGACCCTACTCGCTTTTACATCCGTCTTTTTTGTTTAGCATTCAGTTGCATGTTACCATGGCCTTGACAGCTTGAATTTTGTTTTTGATTTTCTGTCCTTCCTCGGTTGAATCATTCTTTATTTTCTGCATGTTTTATCTTGCTTCTTAACTCTGCCACTTCAACTCTATTTGTGATAGCCTGCTTTTTTCAGGGCAATTTTCTCACTGTAGAGGAAAGAGGAATGACAAATCTAAAAAAGGTTTAAATCAGATTCCAAAAGATTGAAGAATAATTGGAAGGAGTAGGCTAAGCACTGAAAGCTCTTAATTTGAAAAGTTTCACCTGAAATTCGCTGTGAGCAAAGCAGTAAGACAGACTGAAGTAAAAGCGAGACACCATAAGGTGGGGGGTTGGCTAAGTGGATTAGAATAGAGGACAGAAGCGAGGAGAAGTAGACAGAAACATCAAAGCTGTTGGCTGATAGAAGAGAGAAGGAAAAGTGAGAGAGTAGGGGCTGAAAAAGAGTAGTTATGTCGGTTATCAATAAGCTGACAGCTAGTTAAAGTCCCAGAGAACTCAACCTACCATTGATTCGAAATATTCTCAAATCGTGAATCAAATCACTTCTGACTTTAACAACAACACAACTTCGCATCTATCAGTGTCTGTCTTTCCATGGGCTTTTTTACATCAGGGCTTAGAGAAACCTGAGCAGTATTTGCAGCAATTCCCAGTCCAAAAAAAATAACGATTAACAATTTACAGAATGAAAAGGTAAAGAGCTCAACTAGCTTCACATTGTAAAGACAATATTGCCATGATCTACGAGGTTTCAGGTAATGGGCACTAAATTGCTTGTGCAAACAAAAAAACTGCATGTGCTATTAGTGTACATCTTTCAGATTATCCACTAATGCCCCTTTTTAACAGGTTCCACTGAAGCTGGCTCCATTCCTATGAACCTGCTTTGCAGGCATTTGCAGGCAGACTGCATATCTACTACATCGGTGTCTCTCTCTCATCTTGCTTGGCATTCTGTTCAGCTTTAGCAACATCCTGGATTGGGCTGCTGCCTGTAACTTCATGTTCTGCTTCTGTTGATGATATATTTTATATATATATATATACAGTATATGTCTCTCTCATAAATTAAAATTGGCTGAGCTTTTATGATGCGTTCCACTTAACGCGTTCAAGGCATCAAAATTGCTTAAATGACAAAAATTGGACTTTGGATCAAACACTGGTCGAGATCCTTTGACGCTTTGGATGCTCAATGCTCCAGTTTTTGAGCTGTTGTTCTGCTGATGCAAGCTAGAGAGCTGCTTGACTTTATCTGTTTAGGTTAGTTAAAAAGATAGTGGTATATGTTTTTAAGGGAGAAAATCCACTTCAAATTGTCTTTGTCTTTGCAGTCAGTTAATCAAAATTAAGATACTACTATCATGATCTTGGCACGGAGGACTGGCTTAATTACTCATTACATACACCTGTCTAACTCTGCCCGGATTCTCATCACAGCTCATCTGATCCACCTGCCTCTATTTAAGATGCTTGTATCCAGTCATCCGTCAGATTATCTTGTTCTCTCTACCCAGTGGTGAGAGTGTTTTTAGAATACCTTGGTGTTCCAGATTTTCTGATCCTGACCTGACCTGTTCTGCCTCTTAACCACCAACGGCCTGCCTGTTCCTGTTCTGATATGTTTGCCTGACCTGGCTTCAGACTCCTGGACCTCTCAGCCTGCCTTTTCCTGTCCTGATCTGTTTGCCTGCCCTTGCTTCGGACTCCTGCTTTTTCTCCTGGGCTGCAGCATCTGGGACACACTAAGTGTCGGCCACTACATCTTGTTGGCAGACCATTGGCTGTATCCTACCTCATTCTTTGGCTATGGAGTGAACTTACAAACCAGTTTAGTGACTCACGTTCATAATCTTCCTCCATTAGATTCATGTGGTCACTAACCCGTGTTTCTCTCCTGCACTGTCCTCCCTCAGATGCCCTAGCTGCTGCAGCTGCTAAAGCGCAGACCCGTCTTTCAACAAACACTTTTTGAGTAATCCAAATGTCTGTCTTTCCTTGAATACCGGTCAATCTGTACTGAATCGTGGCAATTACTAAATGATGCTTTCTTTGATCACAGCGGCCTACACCCTCCTTGGCAGGTCCTACTATGTGTCCGAGCATCATGAGCTGAGCTTGCGAGTGTCTGGGTTTCCTGGCCTCCCAGTTTTAGGGCGTCCGAGGATGCTTTAGTTAAGAAATCAAAACTTTTGCTGCTTGACACTGCCAGCCAATCAGATAAGCTAATCCAAAGAGTCAGACACTACATGCAAGTCCTGATTTGTCATGGTTCCTGGAGGTAGTGTTGGTTTGATTAGGATTCAAAAAACCTGTGAGCTCCACCCTGTTTCCAGTCACTCTCCATGAGATTCATCTGCTCACCTGATTATATAACCCGCTCTCAGACCAGTCACTAGTAGCATATTAACGAGCCAACGGTGGGTTTAGTCCAGCATTCCTATTACCTGTCTGCCTGCCTGAATCTGACCTAATTCTCTGAGCCTACCTGAACCCTATAGGACCTGTCATAATCTCAATAAATAAGCTTTTGGATCCTGCACTCTAGTTTGTACCCTTGATCATTCTGCCATCATCTTTGCTCTCAGCTCTCCTTAGAAATTCACCAGTGACGTCACACGCTTACCGGCATCTTCAGAAACTCTCAAAGTTTGTCCCTAAACTCTGAGAAGTTTAGTGAACCAGAATTCAACATCAGAAACATTGCCTTATGGTTCTGCCTGGTCACTCAACTGTCCAGTCTCCTTCCAGAAGTTTTGGTTACTGACTGTGGTGAATCCCTCCTATAGTTTCCTATTTTAATAAACTGTCTCGTATCTGGTTGAATCCTCAGTCTTCCGTTTTATGGTCATTACTTGATCTTCTTTTGCCGCTGCCATTAAGTATAGCTGGAAGTACATATAAAGTTTCATCTCTTTTTCTTATACATATAAAAATGTTTGCTCAAATACGTAGCAGGACCTCTCAAAGCTGATCCAACATAGACTTTTCATGTGCATCAGATGCTTTGACCCCTGTATGATCTTTCTTAAATCTTCGAGAATACTGGCTTAAAGTTAATGAGCTTGGATGTGTTCATAGATCAGTGCTTCTGTTTTTCTTTTTGTACGTAAAATAGGTCTGCTCAATCCCCTGTAAATTGGCCGTTCACCCTAAGCTTGGCTCTACCAATTTTTATTTATTTATTTATTTTTATTAAAGGGTAGTTTTCCACCCCACTGTTGCTATATTCTTGCTCCGTATGACACATTGCTGCAAAGTTAGTGACACAATGTGCCACAACATACTAATGCTCGGGACATAAATTCTGCAAATCAATGACTAAATGCAATCTGCTGGGTTTCCAGGATTAAGAACCTTTCAACCAATGTGTCTATATGATTTGTGTGAAGTGACTCCATAAAGTGACTTGAGATAAATATATCTCATTGGAATATATAAAAAAAAAAAACACAGATAAACTCTCTTCTTTCCATTTGATCCAATGCTGGCATTCATTTTATGAGCACCTTGTCTAGCTCTGCTGGGGGAATCCCTAACTGCTCCCGGGCCAGCTATACATAGTCCTTCCAGTGTTTAGTGAGGGGCCCACTGGGCCTCCCCCCAGTCTGATGTGCCTGGAATACCTCCCAATGAGACCTGGCTCTAGGGAGAGTGCCCCGCTTCGCTGCACGTGGGACATCATGTTCCTTGATTTTCTTGTCATTAAGAGAGCTTTTTGAAATGCTCTTTGTCTGACCCATCACCAAGAGCCTGCCTCCAGAGACCACACCAGGGGCATTAAATCCCCGACAATGCAGCTTCTGAGTTTACCTGGTCTCTGAAAGCTCCAATATGCTGAGGGGAGCTCCAAAGTTAACATAAAATATGTACAATTGAAGGGAATTTTTTTTAAACTTTAACTAAATCTTATTGAGTTTAATAAATTCTGTCCTCGGAATCTAACATATTTTGGGAACCTTTACAAGCAAGACGGATGAAAGGTAATGCATAAAGATGCATAAGGCTGACAGCTTTTATACCGAAAAAAAATTCAGAATCAAAAGTTGCTTCAATAATGTGTTGAAGATGTGCAAACTAATAAAACCAGTTGTGAAAGGTTCTTTAATTTCATGAGGATAATAAGATTTTTACCAGATTAAATGATGAAAATGTCATAAATATTCAAAGACAATCCAAATTGCTTTACTTTGCATATGCTTCTTATAGTCTTAATATTATGCAATTGATGATAATATTTTAAATAATTTGCAGCGGACGCAGTTATTGAACAGTTTCAATAACTGCTTTTATTTTTAAAAAGTTTAGAGAAATGATTAAGCAAAAAATGATGACTTTCATAATAAATGCAGGCAATCTTGAGGTTGAACTGGTCCCATGACTGATATGGTTGACTTTTTACTCTCAGAAGCAGATGGTGAGATCTCATTCAATCAAGATGAATTCATTACCATCATAGAGCTGACTAATAAGGGCTGGTGCAGGGGAGAATCACAGATACACTTGACAGTTCTCCATTGCTTATGTCCAGCTCATTTAGGAAGTTTTGCACACTCTTCACTTCAAAATCTCAAGTTTATTCAATTCTCAAATAACTGTAGCTCTCTTTTTAGACAACAAAGCCTTTTCTATAACAGCAAAACTTCAATCACTTCTTATCGAGGACTGTGGCTGCCAAAGGGAAAAGGAGATAACTGAAAACAATAAAGCATTTGTTTAAATATTTGAAGCATCTATTTTTGACAAGGTGTTGCGTTTTTCCTGCCTATTATATTACAACCTTTATTGGCTCTTTTTTTTTTATATATATATATTGAGCTTTTAGCTTCTCAATTGATCGTAAAAAAAACGAAAAAAGAATTTTAAAATGAATATTTAGGGATGAATAATGTTTGATGATACATTCAAAATGCAGAGGTATTCTTCATCTTTAGAACAATCTTTAAAATTCCAAAATTTGATAAATGATCAATTCCACGTCACCATTTATTCACACCTTTTTGTGAATGGAAAAGCCTTTATTCACATTGTGACAATAAAACATACGAGGAAGTATTGTACACTACACTATATACTATATACCTTCTCCCTGCTTTGGTCCAGGCTGGGATTGTCTCTCCCTGACCTGTTATTTGCCTCCAGGCTGTAATTCAAACATTAGAGCTTAGTGGTTCATTTATACTTTCCAAACAGAGAGAAATCCAATGCATCACACAGAAGGCATGTCTCCCTTGACCCAAGCTCTTTAAATTGGTGTCTGCCTTAGAGATGGGCTCCAGTGAGCAAGCATGCCTCCTCCATATCTTTCCAAGGCCAGGAATGATAGAATTCCCACCATCAACTCACACCAGGTGGAAAAACAGTATGAGCCCAGCATAACCTGTTAACGGTCTTTCCAAAGGTTTACCCACTTTAACTGTTTTAAGACTTTTACTTCCTTTAGATAGTCTTTTTGATTGTGTTCTCAAAACATCACTAAGGCAATGACCAAGAACATTGGGTTCCACCTGTGGACATCACTACTGTAATCTGTCCAATCCATGGTTATGTGAGGCAGTGTGAACAAAGTGCAGGAACTCAATCAATACAAGCTCATGACCTGGTTTAGTGAAAATTCCTTGTTTATGGAAATATGAACACATCTAGACATGAGATAGATGCATGCCAATCCATACAGTTTTGCATGCTTGATATATCGTTGTTTTGTGCATACAATAACAAAAATGATTCACTGGGTCCGTTTGACACATTAGGTTTTAAAATAAAAATATTGCATGTAATTTTGATGAGGATCTTATGAAAGAATGATCAGTTTATGTTACTATTTCACCTCGCAATCCATTGCATGCATCCATGACTTTATCCATCCACACATTTGCAGCATCACACAGACTTAATCAACAGAACTTGATATCAGTTAGAGAACATTTGTCATGATCTAGCCTGATAGCTTCACCTTAATTGTTCATTTCACTCACCTGCCTAGTTCTGCCCAGTTCCTAATTTTCACTCATCTTTTCCACCTGCATCTGTGCTTTATATTCTGTTCAGCCTGAGTGATCAGGGCCAGATAATAGTTTTGTGTTTTGTGTCTTGTGTTCTGTTTTGGTTGTTTTAAGTTAGTTCCCAAGGTTTGTGTCCTGGTTCCTGGCGGCCAGCAGATTGAGAGGGTTTTTGTGTCTTCTGTCTTGTCTCCTGATCGAGTCCTTCTCAGTGCAGCCCTCAGAGTTTTGGCTCAGAACGTTGAGAAGGTCAGGTTTATTCATGTAAGCCTGGCTCCTAAGAGAAGACCAGTTTCAAGTTTCTGGCAGAAAATCTGGTACAACGTCTTATCTCTGTTCTCTCAACCACTGAGCCTGCCCTTCTGCATCTGAGCCTGCCTTTCTGTATCTGT
Organism: Cyprinodon variegatus; assembly: GCF_000732505.1. Taxonomy (NCBI): domain Eukaryota; kingdom Metazoa; phylum Chordata; class Actinopteri; order Cyprinodontiformes; family Cyprinodontidae; genus Cyprinodon; species Cyprinodon variegatus. The sequence goes on from NW_015150810.1 coordinate 722,031, forward strand.
GCGTGTCTGTGTGGGCAAGCTTTTGGACCTGTCTGTCCTCTGTCTTCACCTGACCCTGGACGGCCTGCACAGGATCCTGTTCGGCATCCCATCAGATGGATCCTGCCTTCTAGGCAGAGAATGAACTGAACTGTTAAACCAGGTAAGTGTCACTTACCTGTGTTTCTCCCTCCATAGAGTGTCAGTAATCAGGCTGCAAACAGCCACTTAGTATTTACTGTGTGATGCAACAAAGAATCAAAGTGAGGAGGAACCCTATGACATGATGAACCGGACCTATTAGAACATTTTTAGACTTCATCTGCACCTTCTGGCAGGTGATTTCACCTAAACAGATCCACTGATCCACTACCATTTAAGCAGTAAACTAGTTTTCCTTGTAACGTTACCGTGGTTACAACAGCCTGTGGTGGGCCTTTTTAATATGTATTAGTTGACTGAATAGGTGTTTATGATATCTGAAAAAAATGTTTTTTCCTTGTCAAAATGACATTCTTAAAAAATAAACATTCTGGAAGTCTAGGAATGAATTTCGGATCTCCATATTCCTATTCTTACTGGTCAACATTTGTATTATATTGACTATGACAAAATGTATTTCAGATATCATCCATACATATTCAGTCGAGCAGATAAATTTCAAAATGAAATAAATTTCACTTAAAATGTGTAAATATGTACAACATTTTTCTCTTACTTTCTGAAATTCTATTCATTCTATTATTACAGTTCTGTCTAGGAGTTTGATTTTGACCATGAAGAATCATATTGTAGTGATTTACAAATGCAACAACAGAGGGGAGATTGCTTTTAATGAATGTTCAAACAGCCTGCCAGATTACACTTCATATAAACGTACGCATTAACTCGAGCAGCAATCTTCTTCTCTGCCATCATCCTCTCCTCTGCATCTGTAGAGCTATTTCTGTGTCTTTTAAACACAGTCTCTATTTTTTTTTTTATCTGTGCATTAAAATCTGTAGTTCCAGTTTGGTGAAATTGTTCCTGTTGTCTTTCGACATGGTTACTCGTCGAATCAGGGCTCCATTGATAAAGGCTTTTCATACTTTCATACGCAAATGCTCAACTCTGAGTGGACCTAAAGCAGCTTTTATGGAAATTAAAAATCTGAGTTTCCAACCTTAGGCTAGATCAATTCAGAGTTGAGGGTTTGAGTTTGTTAAACCTGCTTATTTAAATGGACCCCAGGAATTGGATCTTTAAACCCTAAGAGATTTGTATATACAAATGTCTGACATGTTTGAAGTGTCTGCTGATCCTAGGAGACAACAAATAATATTGCTTCTTTTATCCATATCTTTCTACATCTTTACAGAACATCTGATTTTTTAGCTTTGTGTAGTCATCTCTGTATTCTCTGTTAGTGCTTATGTGTTGTTTTCTTTATTAAATGTCTACTATTGTTGATTTTTGCCTCATTGCCTTGATTTTACAGTTGATTACTTTGTTAATAACAAAATTAACTTTGACTCTTGCTGTTAAAGTCCCCACTAAGAAAGAGCCCTAGGCCTATGCTCCTGTACAGTTATTTCCTCTGAGAACAGATATAAATCCTACAAAAACAGCTGAAAAGTGTTGAAAGAACCTACAGCAATAATAAAAATGTGCCTTACCCATAGGAGTCCTAACCCACAATCCACAGGCCTCATAGTTGGAGTTGATCAGAGATCTGGAAAGGTGTAAAAATGTTATGAAGATGAATTGTCTTAGAGCCACAGAACTGAGTGAAATTATTAAACCAAACACAAAACTTTTTCTGCACAGCTTGTCCTTATTCTAAATATTGCTGAAATACCAAAAGATACTGCAAGTGGTTTTGACATTTAGTCACTGTAAATATTGCTTGAAATATGTGTATCTCTACAGCTATTGGTTGTTTGTTACTGGAGTTTCAGAATATCGGCACAGAACCATGAGTAATGCTGAAGCACGAGAACTATTTTGCTTCTTGTTTAAGAGATAAAAAATGTTTTTCTTTTAATCAAATCGTGCTTTCTTAAAATAAAGAGAAGAGGGCACAGCAAATAAAGGTGTGTGCAAAAGTCAATGGGCAGGCAGAGGTGGGATGAATAAACATAATTACTATGGTGGCAATGCAGAGGGAAGGCTGAGAAACCTCCCTTAGCAAAACAAACATGGTTGGTGGTAGTGCTGACATCTTTTTGAGGGTAAAAATTAATGTTTAAATTGGGTTGAGGTTAACATTTAAATGTGTCTTTTTTTCTCCTGGTCCTTGTTGCAAATATGTAAAATAAGAATAAAAAATCATTATTGACATATTGCAGACTGATAGAGCTTATATTGTGATACATTTCTCAATCATATCTAACATCCCTGTGTGTTTTAAAATATAGCTGGAAGAGCACCAAAAATAAGAAGACTTTACTTTTTTGAAGATCTTGGTGGATTTCATTTACATTGTGGCTTAGAATTTGCATCTTTATACCTTCAGACTTCAGACAGTTGTTTGTATGGATATCGAGCTAAACCTATTTTTTTAATGAAGCCACTGTCTTCATGTGTAAAACTTGCAAAATTTGATAGTAAGCATTACATTATGATGTTTTTTTTTTGGTTTTTATTTATTTATTTTTTTTGGGGTGGGGTGCGTTCATACTTGTTACATTATAATATTCACTTTGAATCTGTTTTATTTTCAGCAGATTCCAATTATGGAACTTGGGTGTAAGAGTGGTGGGAGAGCTGCACAAAATACAGTTGAAATAGTTTTCTTTTACAGAAATTAGTTAAAAGCTTCACAATTCTGTTTCTCCCTCTGTATTTCATGCTTTATTCTTTTCCTCCTCCAAGTCATAGTCCTCTTACCCCAATTGTAATTTATCCATCTACTTCTCCTGTCAGTCATGCCCTTTACCTTTTCTTATCTTCCTCTCTGTTTGTCAGCTTGTCTTCTCCCTTGAGGCATGGTTGGTTTCTAAAAGCAGATTTCCCAGACAAGAGAAAAATAATGCCATGGCTGAAGGCGAAGGAAAAAGACAGTGTTTCCCAAGGGAGTGGAGGAAAAATAAAGAGATAAATAAAGATCAAAAGATGCTGACAGCAAGAAGGCATAAATGAAGAGAAATATGACTAGAGAGAAGAGAAAAGATGACATAAAGATGTGACCATTAGAGCACCAGAGTCCTAAACTATTTGGTTCCCAGGGCAGCATCACAGTCAAAAAAGCATCACAGACCAGAGGTCCGCAGTTGCCCCAGTATTCTCTGTTTTGGGACTGAAATATTTCCAATGCAGTGTAAAGGAAATTACATTTATTGCCATAGCTGGTTGTAAAGTGTTATCAATTGGATTACTTTCCACACACAGACTGCAGAGTGTTCAAATAAGATGCTGATCTTGAGGAATAAACGCCATCTGTTTCTGGACACCATGGGAGCCTGAGTCAAAGGGACAACTAAGGCCCTAAATACACTCAAACCTAATTTATGCTTAGAATATATTAACCAGACTGACGCAAAATTTCACTGTATGAACAACTAGGGTAGCAGCTGTTGCTTAGTTTATGAGCACAGTAGTCTGTCGATTATTTTGATCTTTAATTGAGTAATCCAATAAAATTATCTTATCCAGGCCAGTTATACGTCAGCCTGAAAACCTAAATTTGGCCAATCATATATCAACTGTCATCTGTCAATCACATGTTTCTGGCCATAGGATCTTGATTCATATGTCGCAGCTAATATATGCAACGGTTGAAATAAGAATCTGAATAAGAAGTGGTTACAGGTGTATATTGGGATAGCAAATTGTTGGCCATTTTCAATTCACAAGAACGCAAGTATGGGGAGAACGCGAGCACACAGAATAAATATGTCTTCAAAAAGTCAAAAAAGTCAAAAAGCCTTTATTGTCATTATATTCTGCAATGGATACAATGAGATTTGGGACTTCTTAATTGGAACAGAAGCGTACTTGTGACGTCACCACACATTCGGCTTGTCTGGAGCTGCTTTTTGCCTCCTGTTATTAATAGTTTCTAGATAATAATAAATTCTGACTTTTTTTCATTTAGTGGGGGAATAATAAGTAACATAGTCAGATAAATACAAATCAAATGAACATTTTGCCAAATAAAACAAAAATATCATTGTCAGCGGCCCTTCACACAAGGCTAAGCCAAGAGAGGGCTGCTGCAGACGGGCTAGGATTAGACCTGACTACAGTTCTCCTCGGAGCTCCGCTGGTTGCCCTGGTTCTCTCAAGTTTGGAACATTTTTTTAAAATTACACATTAAATCGTTGAATGGTCCATATGGTGCGGCTTAAAAGTATTATGTTATTGCCTCAAATTATCTTAAAACATAATTTTGTTGAACAACACCAAAAGGAAAGAGAAATTCTATCTTAATACTATGAGCTCTTTGAGTGCTCCATTGAAAGGAGATGGAGGAGACTCATCCATGACCTCCGACACAAANTCTTAATTGGAACAGAAGCGTACTTGTGACGTCACCACACATTCGGCTTGTCTGGAGCTGCTTTTTGCCTCCTGTTATTAATAGTTTCTAGATAATAATAAATTCTGACTTTTTTTCATTTAGTGGGGGAATAATAAGTAACATAGTCAGATAAATGAAGAGAACAGGCGTTTCAACGTGTATTCATTTACTTTCTTTCTTAGAACAGCGGTACAAAAAAAAACTGCAGTACACAGTAGACACAGTAGATGGCAGCATAACAGCCTTTCCATTCATAACCATTGAACAAATTACTGCTTCTTATTTCAACAATAAACACAAATCAAATGAACATGCCTAATAAAACAAAAATATCGCCATCATTGTCAGCGGTCCTTCACACATGGCTATGCCGAGAGAAGGCTGCTGCAGACAGGCTAGGATTAGACCTGACTACTGTTGTCCTTGGAGCTCCGCTGGTTGCCACGGTCCTTTCAACTTCGGAACATCTTTTTTTCATTACACATTAAATCGTTAAATGGTCCATATAGTGCGGCTTAAAAGTATTATGTTCTTGCCTCAAATTATATTAAAACATAATTTTATTGAACAACAGAAAAAGAAAAGAGAAATTTTAACTTAATACTATGAGCACTGTGAGTGCTCCATTGAAAGGAGACGGAGGAGACTCTTCCATGACCTCCGACACAAAACTCTCCTCCTCTTGCATGTTTCCGCTGTCCATAGCATTCCTTGACAGTGTCGTTGCTACGTCACCAATTTAGTGCTACTTGGTCCCAATGTAATTTCCCATTCGGAACTTACTAGCACTAAGTTGCTAACTGGTTAGCAATGATGCTTCTGAGAAACAGGCCATAATCAAACTTGCTTGCGAACCTTCCACCACAATAATCCCGCCCTCTTGATAAATGACCAATCAAATTCACCTTATTCACTTGTGTAAAGTCGTGCAAAACTCGGGAGAATTCTGAACTGCAACATTTGGAACAGTCCTTTCCCTACGACTTTAACTAAGCTTGTTGTTATGAATTTTTCTGCAACAAAACATTCCTAATATCAATATGATAAAAGATTAGACAGAGAGCCTCTTACAAAAAATCTTTACTTAAAGATTTGGAAAAACCTTTGGCTTTCCATGCCCCAATCTTCATGAAGGTCGGCCCCCACAACCTGCAGCCACCACAACCAGTCAGAGTTTGTAAAGATAGTGGCTAGGAGTGTGGAATAATACATAAGATGAAGGCCGTAGCTTGAATGATGGGCTGCGACAGACTGTTCTGGACAGCTTATGACAGACTGCCAAAACAGAGCATTTAGAGCATACATTAACCAAGAGGTGGAGAAAGGCAGTGAGAGATGTGAAAGGTTTTATTTTAATAATGAACCTCATACACTGCTTCAGGACACACATGAGTTTTAGAGAATCTTTATAATGTGAATTTGGCATAAGGAGGACCTTTAACAGACTTCTGCAGCACTCGAAGGCAGCAGAAGAGCTTGTGCAATCAGCGTTGTGTAAAATATACGATACTGGTCTTTCAAAAAACAGTTTTGACTTTTACATCTATGGTTTAGGAGGCGTATAAGCTTGTTTTATCTGTTACCTTTAAGGTTAGCTGGCCTTTTACTAGGACAGGACTTCATTTCTGCCCTCAGCTAGTAATACCTTCAACAAGTGGTTGAAAAAAATGAATTGTGAGTTACTACAGCATTTAATTGAGTGTTTTTGAATTGATTAAACTCAATTGAAAGGAGGGGGAAATATATATGGTGCTACACCAATGCACATCCTCTTTTCCCTTTGTGAGCAGCACCATGTAGAGAGGCACACAGCAGGGTGCAGGGGTGGATATTTTGCGGCAAAATTACAAATTCTAGGGCACGGGTGAAATAGGCCTTTGTCAAAGCTTCTCTTTTTCAGCACTAGTTTGATAATTGCTGTTTTTTAGGGCCTTGGGGAAAAACACCCAACATAAGGGATGTGTTTATGTTTTGAATCAAATCAGACTTTAAAATAGGTAAAAACTTTGTAATTAAACATGTAAAAAATCAAGACAGGAGGAGGAGGAGGTTAGTGGTTGAACAATTTATTCTAAACTTTTGCAGGTTTTTTTTTTCTTTTTCCAGAACTGGGGTTTTTAACAGATTAACCTAACTGTCCTTTTTAGATCAGGGATGAGGGGGTTGTTAATCAGTCAACTGTGGGAAATAAGGCACAAGCATTGGTAATGTTTTAGCTGATAATCTCACAGATGAAAGATTATCTATCTATCTTCTCATTTTTTACTGCTGGAGAATTTCTCCACGGAGAGTTTATCTTCCCAGAAATAGATTTCAACTTAACTGGAGCAATGTAATCAATGATATCTGCAGCATTAGTATGGAAACCAGCTCATCTACAGTAACAGCATAATATGGAAGCATAGGGATAAACTTGGGTAAAGATTTTGATTGCCATCATCGTAATCATGATGACATGATTTCTTACAGTAGAACATCTATTTGGGTGATTAGGTCAGTAGGAAATGATTCAATGGGACTACATCAGTTACAGAACCCTATGAAATATTTAGGCTCTTATTGATTACCAGGTCCATTATATGTCCTTAACTGTCAATCCAATTTTTTTAACTATATCAGATATATTTCTTTTGCACCTCAGCCTTCTGGGCTGTCAATTGCTATACCCCAACCCTTCCATGGAAGGGCTTCATTCTAGCAGCACTTACAGGAGGAGTCTTAGTTCTGTACAATTTATTGTAATTTTTTTTTTGTGTGAGTATTTATACCCTCTTAAAATATGTTCTAGTTGTTGATGTCCCTCCATTATAGATATAACACAGTTATCATGGGTGTAAGCATATTGAACAGTCTTAATGTAGAATTTTTTTACTTTCAAGATTTTAATTTCCCCTTCTAATCATTCCAGCTTTTATTTTAAAAACATTTATTATTGAAAAGTTATATTGGAAATGAAAAGTATCAAATAAATAATTTAACATTGTTAATGTCCAGGTTGGGACAGGAATCAGGATTTGTGCTCAGGGTCCCAAAATGGCTACCACCCACCGATCTTATCTTCTATCATTTATTTCTTCTGTTAGTTTTTTTTTTTTTGTTATTTTTTTTTGTGACTGATCTCCTACAACCACATGTATATACATAAAGCATTTCTTTAGATTTTTTCAACAAAATATAGTCTACAGTTGGTTGGGTGGACAGGCCTTGGAAATACTTTCTCACACCACAAGCTGGAAAAGGATTTTATATTGAGGTGCCAAATTTATGTTTATTATTTCAGTACAGTGTTATTCACCAAAGCAGCAAATAAGTGCACTCCTGATTTGTCTGGCAGTATGTTGTGTATCCTTAAGACAGCTGCAATTTGAAAAAGCAATGTACACAAGGCAAATACAATATCATTATATGGAGAAGACTCAGGCATGGGAGAAAGAGGAGAATATTACAGTTTGTAACATTTGTCATCTTTATTTACAGCAGTAGGTTTGTAATCTGAGCCTCTTCCCTGACTAGAAATAATTTCTCCTCTGTGCACGTGCTCTGGGACTCACTGGTTTCCCATGGTGATCTCATTAAATGTTTTTTTGAAACGGAAATAGCCTACCTGCATTAACACTCATGCGCTTTGTCTAAGTAAGCAGCACACTGACATAACAAAAAACATGGCATCGCCAAATAAAGTCAAGATATGCAGATGCAGAGTCTAAGTGCAAAACAATTGAGTTTAAACACAAAATTTACTGTTTTAAAACCTACTGAAACTGTAATTTAGTGAATGTTTTCTTTTTTTTTATTATAGCTACAAGGAAAACTGAGAGTGCTCTGATTAGTTATGCAATAACTTTGCATCAAATGTCCACCTGCTTGACAACAAATAATTTTTTGCAGTTATGTACTAATGTAACTTTTTCTCTCTTTTTTGCTTTATAATCTTAGAACTGTCATGTGGTATTTTATGAGGACAAAACCAACTGGCTGTGTGTTAGGTCAACAAATGAAAGTTTATTTTGAGCCTCACGCATATTGGATACATCCATAGCCTTTATTGAAATTAGACAAATATATTAGCAAAAATAATTAAAGTACAAGTCAAAAAGATTTCAGAAAAAAAATAATTAAACTCAACTAAGCTACTTTGTACACAAATAAATAATAATAAAAAAGTTGAAAACCATGATCAATAAAACTATGCAATGATATTACATTTTTTAAATAGATTTTGTGTTTGAGAACCAAAGTTTAAACTGAAGAGTGTGACATTTGATTAAATGAGCTTCTGAACAAATTAAGAGCAATTAGAATGTGTTCAACCAAGTTCACGATTTATAGACAGATGTAAATTATTTAGAATAATGTTTTATTAAATTATTTGTTTTATAAAATTATTTATCTGTTGTGAAAATCGATTCTACACCAATTGTGATTGCTTCTAATGGAATAGTTCAGGTAAGGATCACCTAGCTTCTTTAGCGGGGTTTGGCTCATTGAGATAATGGAGCTAGTAGCTAGCAGACATAAGAGCGAACAGATCAGATGGGGGACAGACAGGCTCAGTGGTTGAAAGGGAACAGAATCAGGAAATCAGAAACCACTAAGGATACGTTGGAATGCTCTTACCACGGACTCAAAAATATACCCGCCTGAAGACACTGGCTTGTGAATAATCTCCTCACAATGGGGACATGAACTTTTAACTAAATCAAAACTAACAAAATGGAACATACAGACATCAAACAGGAAACAAACAGAATCTAAATAATGATCTAGACCCCATAACTGGGCTGAGCCCAATATAAAGCAGAACTTGCAGGTGGATGATATCAGTAATATTTAGAGACTGGGCAAAGTTAGCCAGGTAAGCGACATGAACAATCAAGGACAGCTATCAGGGCAGATAATGACACTTTCACTTACAGTACTTTATCAGACCTGCAACGTCTGCTGATCTCGGTTTTTATAAGTATAGGAGCCAAAGCTGTGTCGGAGGGGTTTGTCACAAGGTGCCCTGAGCAGAAGGCCTTTGTACTTTTGGATACTTTATGGTCCCATTTACTGCTACCTTAAATAATTCCTGTAAACTCAGAGAGAAATATTTCAGAAAGTCAGTTTTGCGGGGTCTGCTTCTGAGATTAGCCACCAGGTCTACTAGGTAGTATCGTGATTTGTGAGTACAGATTAAGAGCACCATGAAGCCATCTCAGTCAGACACATCCTCCTGAGGCACTTCAAGCTCTCTACATTAATTGACAACTGTGTATTTATTCCACGGATCTGATATTTTAAGTCAATTTGAACAAATCTTGATCCTTTCTTGATCCTTCCATCTGTTAAGGTTTTTTATGAAGTAAAGTCCTCACACAAATCTGTGGCCTTAATAAAAAAAAAGACTTAAATCAGAAGAAACCGGATTTTCATTCAGTATTTCTAAAGATGATTTGACACTTTTCCAGGGGTCTTTGTCAAAAAGCCATCATTGAACAGAGGGGGAGATTACAGTTTCAGCTTCCTAGCATTTACAATTCGGTCATAGAACTCATTCCAAAGAAAATGACATAAGCACCCCCATTATGATTCAAATGGCTTAACACATAGCCCACACACAACAAAAGGATTCAGCAACCCAGGAGGACAACTGGTGGGTCATGGATGTAAATTTGACTTGAAATGTGTCTAGGAGGATGGACCTCCATGCTGCTTAAAGACATTAGTGCTCCAGCTACAATTTGGTCTTGTGAAAGTGTGACAGGCTAAACCATACAAGTTAGAATGGTTCATAAAATAATTTACTATAAAGGTAGTAGAATTTATATACTGTTAAGCTTATGCTTATTGATGATGTGTGAGTTTGTTGAATCCCTCAAAATACCCGCCTGTTGTGAATTAGAACTAATGTTTTTCTGAGTTAATTCGGACAGTTCCTCTGTCAGGATTAAACAGTCATCTTCATTATGCACATGACAAAGATTTGGGAATGGAATGAGAGCAGTGTCCTTGATCTAAGAACATAGTGTCATATTTTGATAAGGCTGGAGCCATGGATGTCTCCTCATCTTGCAAACATGTATGAAATGTGCCAAGAGCACTTCACCAGATGTGAGCCCGGTTGGAAAGCAGCTGCCTTCTGTATTTTAAGGCAACTTTTCTGATCTGAGTAAGGTTACAATTTCTGTCAAAATCTGTTGTCATGTCTCATGGTTAAATACATACTGTATACATTATCGAGTGTTATTTAATGAGTTTGTCCCAAGTAATTTCTTCTCAGGAAAAGAAGAGATGTGTAAACACAGAGCTTTCCATAACAATACCATTAGATTAAAATATTTAATTTTTTTATTATTATGTTAGTTATAACCGAATTTAAAGGATTTGCTTGCATTACCAATATTGTACAAAACTTGAAAGTTCTTTTGTACAGATTACCATTTGGCTTGATGATTCTCAGATAAACTGTTTTGTCAGAACTGCTTATTTTTTGTGCCTTTGCGTAGAAGTGCTGAAGGTTCTTTTTAATAAAGCATTATGGAGTTAAGTCGTCAGCTGAGTCTCTGCTCTTCGTTTTAGCTCAAAAGTTACCACCTACCTGTCAACTCATCCGAGTAGAGGATGCAATAAAAGCTGACAGAATAGAAAATGACTCCTGGATATGCATTTAAGCCTATTTTGTGGTTGCCATGACTAGGATTATTGAGAATTTACACAGACATCTGTGACCGTACTTCCTATATGGCTCATTATCTCATGAACAACCATTCAATAAGGCTATACCTAAGATCCTTTTTAAAGATTTGTACTGATAGTATGAAAAGTATTTTAGAATACATGGTCTCATATAAATTTAGAGTTCATGTAGGTTTTATAGCCTGCCAAATTACATTTCCGACAAATCTTGTTGAAATCTTATTTATCAGACATAATTGAAGTTTTTTCATGTTAATAGTCGTCTTTTTGCTCCAGGGTTACCTGGAGTACCTAAGGGATAAGTACTAAAAGTTTACATAGAATACAGGCATGTCATGATAACAGAAAAACCTGGATGACTCTGAACTTTCTCCTTCTGAATGCAGACAAAACAGTAGTTAGTCTTTTGACCAGAGTCTTTGAAAAAGAAGCCGATTAGTCAGTCCCTTCATTTGGATGGGATTAAATTTAGCCTCAGATAATAAAGTAAAAAACCCTGGTATTATTTTTGATCAGGACCTGTCGTTTAGCTCCCATATCAAAGAGGTTCCTAGAATTTCCTTCTTTCTTCTCTGGAGTATTGCAAAAATTGGAAATATCTTATCTAGGGATGATGCTGGGAAACTAGTCAATGTATTTGTTACCTCAAGGCTGGAATATTGTAATTCTTACTATCATGTCCACAAATTGTAGTTGAAAGCCTTCAGCTGATCCTAAAGGTTGCAGCCACAAATCTGATGAAAATTAAAAACAGATCATATTTCTCCTATCTTAGCTTCTCTTCTTTGATTTCCTGTTAAATCCAGCCTTAAATGGCCAAGCTCCATCTTATATCTGAGATCTGATTGTACCTTATGTTGCAAATCAGAACCGTTCACTCTCCATCTATAGGTTTACGAGTGGTTCCTAGAATTACTAAAAGGGGAATGGGAGGCAGATCTTTTACTGTACTAAATCCAGCACCTCTCCTGTGAAACCAACTACCATTTTTAGTCTGTGAGGCAGACCCGCTGTCAACTTTTAAGGGTAGGCTTAAAACTTTCCTTTTTGTTAAAGTTTAATGCTAGAAAGGCTCAGGTCATCCACGCACATCTCTCTGCTGCTATAGGCTTAGACTGGTGGAGGACATGGGGATCACTCTTCATAATTCTGCTTCATTCAAATTTCTATTCTCCCATTCAGTAATATTTGAAAGTTCAACCTCTAACTTTTGATCTCTCTGTTTTTTTTTTATCTTAGTAGCTTCATCTGATGTGTTTCTGCTTGGCTGTGACACAATCCTGGAGAGAAATATTGTCCGGGCTGCTGCCATCAACGCCTTTGTTTATAGATTTTGGAGCTTGGCCTGTTATTCAGTGTAGTCCTTTTTCTTGTACTATGTGCTCTTTTTCATCCTCTGACATGGGATCTGGCTCAGAGCTTGTATGCCTGGCTGTGTATTTCATGTATGGGGCCATATGTGGAGCTGTTCGACAGTTACCAATTAGCTATAGCTCTACTTCTTTCTCTATGTCTGCTTCTGTCTTCTTGAGACTGAATCCCAGTCAGCCTTGGCAGATGACTGTTCACACTTACCCTGGTTCTGCTGGAGGTCTCCTCATGTTGAAAAGGAGTTTTCCTCTCCACTGTCACTACAACCATGATTGATGTGAGGGATTGCTGTCGAGTCAATAAGTGGATTCAGTCAACTAGATTTCCTTCTATAGGAAACTTTGAGCCAAACTGACTGTATGATCTGGTTGAATTGTGTCTTTAAAGTGCCTTGATTACTGGATTATGACATTATGTTCTGCAGCAAGTACTCTCTCACATCGTATGCAAGTTAAACAGAAAGTGGAGGAATTAGTTTATAACTTGTCTATTATTGGTTAGAATTTGTGATGTACATCATTGTTAATGAATATATATCTTGTTAAATAAAGAAGAAATGAAAGAATGCAGGCAGAATCACACATTACGTGACAAATGTTTTATGATGGCTGATTAGTAAATGTATGTTGTAGCAACTGTCACACTGTGAGATTTATCGCAACTAATCTATGGTCATATGATGATTTTAGCCACAAGAAGAAAGGGAAGGGGCATGTGGCTGATATGGATAAAATCCAGGCTGGATACCTGAGGCTCTAGGTGGAGGAGCAGTCTGGGCATAATGTGTGTGTCAAGAGGATGCAAACCAGGTGGCTTGTGCAGATATCACCAGCAAGAGGGAATATGGAGGAGCCATTACCAGTCGTGGAGGAAAAAAAAATTATCACCAGAGAACTTAAATGGAGGTCCGCTTTCATAGGAATCCTTGATGGTGAATCACAGAGAGAGACCGTGAGATCAGGGAAGGGCTAGATGAAATTAAATTCATCCAAGAGGTAGCTCTCGAATAGACTTGAATAATTCTGATGCAAACAATGGAATTAAACTTTGCAGGGCTTAATTTTTGCACTCATAGTAGCCTTGGAAGAGGGGGGGGGGCTTATGATGGCGGATAGCTTGTAGCTATCAGTCCTGTGTTATCAGTCACAACAGTTTAATGCAATGGCTCGGACAACAAACCCCAACTGTTCCATGGGTCATTCAGAACTGGAGAGTTTCTCTTCTACTTCAGCGGCATTCAATCTGGTTTGAATCGCAGGAAAAACAACACACTCCTCTGAATCATAGGCAGGGTACAGTCTGATTCCACCAACAAGCACTGACCCTTCACTGAAACCCAGGTTTTGGTGGCTATGACATAGTCTTTAGCTGAAAACCAGCTTGTGTCTCCACTTTCGAGGACCAAAAGCTGCCAGCAAGAGGGCGTGGAGTTGGAGACGGGTGGCTAAGAAGACTACCATAGGAGTGTGATGTCAGGGGGGAGTCGCTCCTACTTACATCACTGACCTTTGATCCTGTTGAAGATTCAGTTCTTTTTTATTTTATTTTGTTTTAAATAACTGTTAAATGTGTTAATTTTTATACCTGTTCACTCATTCTTATGCTGACATATGGTGGCCAGAGCTACTCCAGCACCATCTTATTGTCATGATCTGGCCTGTTTGCTCCTCCTTAACTAGTAATTCCTTTCACCTGTCGTTTTCCCTCCCTGCCTCAATTATAATTTATTCCTCTCACCTGTTTCCTCTGATTTATATTCAGTTCAGCCTGAGCATTCAGTGCCAGATCATTATTTGTCTTTCTGTTAGCCTGTCTGTTAGTTTTTATTCCTTGGTTCGTGTCCTGGATCATGGAAAGAGGGGTTTTGTGTCTGTCTCATCTCCTAATCATCCACTGTTCCTCCCCTGCTGAGTCCTCTGGGTTTTTGGCTCTATATGCGGGGAGGTTCAGCTTTTATCCAAGTAAGCCTGGCTCCAAGGTGGAGACCAGTTTAAAGGTCCTGCATCAAGTACTGGTTCCACGTCCTGTCTCAGCTACCCCCACTGGGCATGCTCATCTGCACCTGATCCTGTCTGCTCCTGTGCGTGACCACCTGGTCACGCTTTCGGACCCTGTCAGACTCTGAACCCTCTTGGGAAGTTGTGGATGCCTGGAAGTCTGGATCCTGCAACCTGTTCTGTTCCTGATTGATCTGGATCTTGTTCTGTCTGTTCCTGTCTGTTCTGGATCCCTTCCAGGATCGGCTTTCCTGCATGACCTCTGGGACTGCTGGGGACATCTTGGACTGGACTGTTAAACCAGGTAAGTGACCAACTCAGATAATCATCTTCTGTGAGATGATCGTGGTCATTTACCTGTGTTTCTCCCACTACAGAGTATCTGAGATTGGGCGGTGCCCCGCTCCCCCGCCTGCAGTTGCCACGTGCCACAGATCCTAGCAGCTCCCCTTTTAGTTTTGTTTTTCATTAAATAAACCCTTTGAACTTGCAAACTGACTGTCTCCTTGAATACTGGGTCCCAACGGTCCACGTTTCCTGACACTTATATGGTTATGCTGTAGGCTGAGATGGTTTGGGAGAGAGACATGCTGACTGACTTTTAGATAAAAAGGAAAGAGGGCAGAAACTCTCTGCTCTTTCCAGAGGGTTCTTCTCGTGGAAAAGCCGGAACATAAGGGACTGGTTGTAAAACTTTCCTCTGCAATTCATGCTTTTATCAATGATTTTGTTTAACATGATTGGAATAAATACTGTTAATACCTAACCATGTTTCCTCCTTTGTGTACGCTACCTGAGAAACAATACTTCCATCAAATTTGGACTGGGTAAAAAGGTTTTTTCAACAACAATCATCAACACAATTAATAATTCATTATTATTATTGTTTCAGAACTTGACATCTAAGATTACAAACATGAACTTAACAATTTTGAACATAAATAATACTTTGATTTAACATAAACCTGATATCCTGTATTTTAGTCATGGCTCTCAACTCACACATTAGCTGTATACATCAAGTACACACAATAAACCAATGCATGCATTTACTTCTGATGTGTAGAGTGAAAATTAAAATAGATACTACAAATACCGAAACTTTACAGTAGGCTGTAAAATTAATTTTCAAATTCACATTTCGATACTTTGTACACTGCAATCATTTTAGGTAATGCATATTAACAAGAAAATACACATGTATGATCTGAACTAACTTTTCTTTGTGAGAATTGCTTCCATATTGCCAGGGACAGTGTGATGCGCTGCTCAACAATACAGCCTCAGATCATAAAAGAAGTTTTCTAAAGAGTTCTTTTAGCTCTGCAAATATGATAGGTGGCTATGTTACAACAACTTCTTACTTTTTTCCCCACAATCATTAAAGGTCGCCTTTTTGCTATACAAAAGTAGTGTATTAGGTGGTTGAAAATAAAAGTTTATGAAATATTTGTTTATCTATTAACTGGAAGCCAAATCCGCTATAACTGTTCAATTCATATTTAAATTGGGTATTGACAATTCAGGGCAATAATTATGACATTTATTTATTTATTTTTTGTACTACTTATTTAAATGGAACATTTAATTAGAGCCACATAAGTATTATACAACAGTGGTTTTTAAAAATGGAAATTACTTTTTCTATATAAGATGTGTTTCTGCTCCAGCAGATTAAAGCATTCCTAATACATGGGTGATACCTGCAGAGATCTGTTAACTGTCACTCCTGTATTAAGTCAGGTTTAAGGAGGACGAGATACACCTAAATATCCAGGACAGTTTGTCCTAAGGACCAAGTTTGAAAACCTATGTTATAGAGTCTTACATCATTTTGTAAGTTAAAAAAAAAAAAAAAAAAAGAAACAGATTTATTTGCAAAAAAAATAAAGTATAGGTATTACCAATAGTGGTCTGTATTTTACTCAGTATCGGATCATAAAGTAAGTTGGTGATATTGAAAATGTTTTGTAATTGACGGTATAGAAAACATATTAAATTACTCTGTTTTTTCTTTTTATTGAAAATTGTGACTTTGCTGTCTGCTGAAAAGCTCCCTCTAAGCTCAAATAAAAACTTGAGAGCCCCGATTTATCTGATAACTGATGAGCTAATTTCTAATATGCTGTTTCAACAATTTCTATTAACACTAAACAATAACCAGTTATGAAAAGCTCAATACGCACATTTTTCCCAACAGTAGTCTAATCCCTGGTGTAGCAGCTCTGACACACACATCGTCAAATATTCTGCCACCTACAGACTGAGAAACTCAGTTGGGTTGGGGGGGGTGAAACAAGAGGAAGGGAGAGAAAGAAAGGGTGAGAGAGTGTATCAGTGTGAAGAATGTCTAAGCACCGGCTGCATTGCTCAAGGTCACTCTGAATGGAGTCATATAAATGAACTGGACACACCAACAAGCTTATTACTTTAGGGAGCGTGTCCATAAAGCACACACACATGCTGACACGCATACAAGTACACGTTGGCTCACAGAGCAGACTTATTACAGCTACTGTAGTAGCTGAATTGCTCCCTGTCTGATTCCCTCTCTCTAGCTCTTTGTCAATCTCTCTGAGATAACCTCAGCTGCTGAGACTAACAACTGCTGATGCAAATGGAGTAAGCAAAAAGGAAGGTTTGCAAAGACACAATGTAATGTAATGTAATGCAAAGTGCTTGTTGATATTAACCTCTGTGAGGGTTACTGTATGACTTTGCATTACTGGTGATGCCACTGTATCACATACTTTGTTTTAACATTCTCATAATTAAGATTTCTAAGTGGTTTTGATCTTTAGCTATTACTCATTTGACAGTCAACTTGCTGTTTTTATTGTTCAATTGGATAAAGCTGTAACTACAGTTTCATATAAGGACTTCCAACTATTATTTATACACAGGCCAGTGAAGTATAAGGATACTGTATGGGCCCCAACCCGGAGCATTTTTATACATATAGGATTAGACTGCTGGAGGACATAGGGACCATATATATATATATATTTCTCTTCGTGTTCAGTAGGTCAGCTGGGCGAATTCTGTGTTAGTCAAAATTAATGTTGCTGTACTGATACTGTTGTGTGAATCATATAAAGTGACAGTTCCACTCCCTACCAATTTGCCCAGATTAACAAAGCTAACAAAGTATTGAATTAATCATTTATAATTCTTATAATCAGTTTTTCAAACTAATGTATCTTTCATTTTGAACATCTTAATTGTGGCCAAGCCATCACTAAATCTGAAGGCTCTTTCAGGACCTTGAGGTTTGAATCACCTCTCTCATTCTACCTTCAGTCCACCGACAGAAGAATTATGTTTAAGCACCACTCTCTAACAAAAAATAAGGATATTTATCAATATAATTATTAGCAAAATAAACTAAGGGAGTTAGGAATTTTAGGATTAAAAAACTCCACACTGAAAAACTTTTCAGGGTCTGTTTAGTGACGCTCAAAACGTCTCTCAATGAAAAAAAATAGAAAAAAAATACTGCATTATTTAAAATGTTAATGACATAAATTGACATTTGTAATTTCAAAGCTTTTTTACAGATAGTTTGATCAAGCACCAAAAATGCTCACACAAGTGTGAACCTGCTTGTTTATAAGCTTTGTTAAAAAAGAACAACAAAAAAAAAAACAGCTTTCTCTTAAATTTGAAGTAGCCTACTACTAAAAGCAGTTCAGTTCGACCCGTTTAACCTTGCAGACCTGGAATGTTCCCAGAGGAACTGGTGTGAAGTTTTTGCAATCATTTTGACAGTTTTGAAGCAGGTGCAATGAAGATGTCTAATGCAGTTTGTGAGTAATGTCAAGGAGACACACAATCAGTGTGACAAGAGTAAAAGTGACTTTCTAGGTTTAGGGTGTGAACCGTCTGGCTCAGTTAAAGTTTTTCCTCTCAGTGCTCACACCTGTAATTGAAAGAGGGGCCTTAAATGGCAGAGGAAACACTGATTAGTGTGAGAAAAGGAGACTTAGCAATGGTTAGTACCATGCTTATCTGATAGATATATTGTAAAATCAGTTAGGCTGAGTTCAGTGGAACAGTAAAATAAATGTTGCCCTTTGGCCTTATTTTTCCTTCAAGAGTAGACTTTCCATCAAAGAAAATTACAAACCTTGCAGACATGCAGGCCAATTAGCTGGAGCTCTTTAATACAAAAGCACAATAATGAGGCCTTTCTGGTTTCATGATCATTTACAGGCTTCAATTGTTTTACTTCTTTCAACCGTTTGAGGTAAAGTCATTATTTAAAAAAATGCTAAACCTGCTTAAACTCATACATTGGAACAACTATAGACAAAGCTGGTGAGAAAAGCCTCATTATCAATGGTCTAGGATTAGATTTTTAATTTTCACTCTTGGCTCCTGCGTTAGAAAGACACAGAGAGCCTGCTTTTTCATCACTGAGATACACTTCAAAACTTGTATCCCGCAACCATTTGTGTATTTGAAGAATCTAAAATAGGTCACAGATTTTAGGGAACATGAAGATCTGGCTCATCTTTTTATTCAGCCTCAGTGTGTATTTTGTTGGCTCTTACACAACTCCTTGTGATATGATCCAACAGGCAGATTATGGAGAAGATAAAACAACATTTTTGACTGTTCCAATGAAATCTGATAAGTGGATATGCTATGGTTATTTGCTGTTCCCTCTCCTTGTTTTGCAAATTGTTACAAAAATGGAAATCAACAAAACAGAAAAAACGTATGTAATGAGATTGTACGCACACATAAATAAACAGTATCTAAAAGATAATAGTTTTTCTATATATAAATATAAATTCATGCTGCGTTCAGAGCATGATTACAGGATTTGATTTTGAAAGAAAGCCTGTTATAAGCTGAATAGAGTTAGCACTCTAAGGTGAAACAAGGTGAAGATGTTCAGCATTCTGTTTTTTAACAGGCCAGGTTGCTTCTGTCGGTCAGCAAACAGGTATTTCCTAAGAATGAGACATGCGTCACTCTCTCCCTGGAGCCTAGAGGAAAAAAGATTGTTGACTGCTGCATGTAGGAGGCTGTTCCTACGTCTTCTTTCTCTTCTCCTTACATCTTTTTGAGTCAGATTTTCCTCTTGTCTTTTTTCTGACCAGAGGCCATTTCTTCCAACTATGGTTTAAAAAACAAACATTCTTTGTTTTCAGAGCACAATTGTTGTGTGTTGATGTTTCCTCCTGAATCTGGTGGGGGTACAAATGACACTTTCAAATAATTAGACCACAAGGGAAGTTGTTATGGTGGATTTTTAATAACATGAAGTCCTTAAAGTTTTTTGTTTAGAGAG
This sequence comes from Cyprinodon variegatus, assembly GCF_000732505.1. NCBI lineage: Eukaryota > Metazoa > Chordata > Actinopteri > Cyprinodontiformes > Cyprinodontidae > Cyprinodon > Cyprinodon variegatus. The sequence goes on from NW_015150810.1 coordinate 741,856, forward strand.
TGTATTTGTACTAGGTTTACTCAATAATATTGCAGTGGCAGTTATGGACAGGTGCCAGAATTCTGCACCTTTTGGTTCTGTTTAAGTTTTCTTTTTGAGTTCAGTTCCACTTTGAATCATGTTTTTCTATGTTTTCTAGTTATTGGGTTCATTTCCATTTTGTGGTGTTTTCTGGTTGTATTTGTGTTCTTATGTATTTCTTGTTTCCCCTCTGTTGCCCTCTTGTCTCAGTCTCTTTTCTCCTAGCTCCTTCTGTAAGGAGAGCGGAGACAGAGGACGCTCCGAGTTTAATGAAGAAAAGCTGCTACCGACCAAGTTAGCTCTGGGGAGAATGTTACTACAGTGACTGAAAGAGAGGTTGAGGAACATCTCTTTGTGAATTGGAAAAGTAAGAGTTTCCCTGTTTTCAGGTTAGGCAACTTAAAACCTGCTCCATGAAATGGACCCCTGATCCCAATCTGCTGATTAGCCTGGTCTCCCATTTATACTCCTCTTCTTTAGTTACTGTTTGCCGGTTCCTTGTCAATTCTTGTCTCCTCATGTTATTTTTCCCTGATGTCTTGTGGATTTTAGTCTTTCTGTATTTTGTTCGACACTCTTTAGATATTAAACTTGCAAGAAACCACTTGAGCTTCCATCTCTGCATTTGGGTCCTTCAAACCTCCACTCAAGCTGACAACAAGACAGTTATGTCAATGTAATACCTCTACATAGGCCCCTGTATACCGCCTCAAAGACACAGGATATAAACACAGCCCTTATTTAGTTTGAGTCATTTACAGTCTGTCACATCTTTATTCCAACATCAAATTATTTTCAAAATTATTTTATTGCTGCAGGTAAGACCTGTATCTTATCCCACTGCACCCTCAAACAATGATAGAGACTACCTTTTAACACTTAATTTTACTAAACTTTACCTTTAGACACTCTCAACAACTTTTATATCCTAAACAAAGTTTATGCAGTGTTTTTGTTTTTTTTTTATTTTTACTGAATCATCTCTTCTCAGTAGCTCAAAGACTTATTTTATTAGAATGTGGGGAAATCTGCAGTATGTGTGACCTGGGAAAAGCCTTTAGCACTGTGAATAAATCATTTGTTGTTTCTTCAAACTATGAAATATTTGCATTCATATTAGATAATGCTTGGTATGAAGTTGTACAAATCAATAATGACATATTAATTGTAAAATCAAATCTCAAATAATCTTCAGGTGCTTTTAGACATGGATCCCCAGTTTTCTTTTATAGGCTCCATTTAATTTGTGCTTTTTTTTGCATTTATTATTCAGTATTTTAAGATAGCTTGGTCTTATTCGTCAACTCTAAAGTACTGCAGTATACTCCAACTCCGATCTGTGTCCTAAAAAATAGTTTGAAGGGAACACTTTTCTGGTTAAGAAATACAGAAATAATATTTTGGATCTGGAAAGCTTAATCTAGAAGTAATATGGACATCTGAGTTCATATTCTGCATACATTAAACCTGTTTTTGTCTTATTTATTTTCAGTTGTATGTACTAATATTTATTTCCTTTGTTATTATAAACTGCTTTATAGATAAAGGTGATGTGCAATGGATTTGAAAGAGCAGTGTTTTCTATCTATTGTCCTCTTTTTTCATAGAAAATGTTCAACTGCCTTTATTTTATGCTAGAAAGTTCAGTTTCTCTGTCTTAATAAGACTTAATTTACTTACTTCGTTACAAAAATATAAAAACACTTAAATAGTGTTGTGATCTCAAGCTGTATCTCTGTTTTTTCTAACTGTAACAGAGGACCAGTGCAACGCAAACCCAGCTCTAATTTGTCAGTTTGTGGTCATGGTAACCTGGCAGTTTTCCATTTTCTCAACAATTGTCACTCACCTCCTTATATTGTTTCTCAGATCTACACTTCTGATGCTCCTCAAGAACTCCATCAGCGCTCCAATTCCTCCAATTTTCTGATAACCTCTGCAGGTTCAGGATATCCTCCGCTTGGTCATACTCTAATGTTTGACACATTCTTTGCTCACCTGTCTGACCAACCTCATGGCCCAAGGCTCTTAGAAATAATGTTTGAATACTCACTGTGAAACATCCCAGTGTGGTCAGCTGCTCCTTCTAGCTGTAGCTAATCTCCACATCTGTGTTCAAGCTATTTTTGTGTACGGTACAATTCAACATTATGCAAAATCTTCATTCCCAGACCAACAACATGTTTTGTTTATCAGACCAAATTGTCCACTATAGAAACAAAACAAAAAACAAAAAAATGTGTAGTTAGTCTTGCCCCATATTACTTAGGTTTAATTCATCTTATTTTATTTAAATCAGCCCCTCTAATTTATCACCATATTGGAGCCCCTTAACAAAACCAAGAAGCATAACTGGAAACAGGATGGTTAACATATGGAGCAAGACTTGCAAACTTATTTCATTTAAAAATGCAAGAGAAAACCCAAATCATTTGTGCTGAACATAAATGTTTTAATGGCAGCATGGACTAAAATCTAACTTTAACTCAATTTTCTGTCGGAAACATTCTGGTGTTTACACCACAGTGTCATAAATACTTAATAGCTTTGCACACCAGAACTGAAAAGCATAAATGTGTGTGTAGCATAATGATATATTAATATATTCCATCTTTTACATGTGCCACAGGGAAGTTGAAGTTTTCAAGCTATTTTTTTTACAATAAGATCGTTCCTATACATAAGGGTCAAGTTTCCCCTTAACCAATTAGTAACCGTACTGCACAGCCCACTCATTAATGTTTTTTAGCAAAACCAATTATGCGTGTACTCATGATTTTTTATTTTTTTTATAGGGGAAATAAAATCGTTAAAAAACTCACTTCTCATTTGAAAAGCATTTATTAGTATACCGTTTTTTTTTTACATTATACAGAATTTTCATGTACTGTGGTTCTGTTCCTCGTTTGGGCAAGTTGCCCTTGATTAATTATGATTTCTGCTCAAACTAAAGTAATGTGTATCAAGGAAGTCTGAAATAAATGTAAACATTACCCTCTCCACGATTAGCAATGTGGCTAAAATTAGAATTGTAATGTGAGATTAACAGATTTTTTTTTTAACAGACTGTCAGAATAAAAGTGAGCAGCAAGCTGTGCCATCTTAGATGTGGCTCTTCATTTGTTAATTCGCTTTGACAATCAATAAACATTGATTGGATAGTCATAAACCTGGCTTAGAATAAATCTCTTTTAAGGCCTATTGACACCTTTTCAAATAAGTTCAAACAGTAAGTGTTGAATAATTAATGGATGCAAAGACTATGTGACGGAATAAAAGAAATAACCAAAATTATGTTTGTTCTTTAGTGAAAACTGTTTTTAGTTCTCTTGCAGAACACCAGAGAAAAAACAAGTACATGCCTATTGGGTGGAAATCAAAGTCAAGCAGCATGTTACCTTGAAACTTCACATGTCTATAATTAGTTTCACAGCTGAGAATTCAAGGATATTGGCACCGCATTGTACATACAGCTTTGTATATTGAATAAGCCCTCAGTTTCTGTTTGTATTTGTATATCTAGCTGTCTGTCCGAGAGATGACTGTTGCATGGCCTGGGCTTGTTAATTGAAAACCTGAACCGATGTTTTGTATGTTTGCTGTTTCATTATGACGAAGATCAGAAGTTGATTCATCTCTTTTTATCACACAAAAGCAAAATGCCCTTGTCTTTATAATCACCCATAGACCTGAACCAACTGGAAAATGTCACTTGTGAATGAGTACTGTGCCAATCAGTTTCCTCCGAATTGCTTTTTTTTGTGACAGATCTTCTTGATTAGGTCTGAACCTCAGCCTGCCTTTTGAACCGCAATCAGACAGTGAGAGTCTGCTGGTAGCAAAACACACAGAGACAGAAGACGGCAATGCCACAAATGCATGTAGACGACAGTAATACTCAGCATACCAGGATAAATGGAGTGAGACTGACTAAAATGCTTTAGGAGGAGAATGTAAAACATTTTATCTCGGTCAAAGAAAAATTATTTTTGTCTCCTTTGTTTCTAAGTCAGTTGAAATAGGTATTACTTGTTAAAAAAATCTACAACTTTCACTTTTTGACAGCTTACAACACCAATCTTTTTTTTATAAAAGAACTTTATTCAAAACATTACAAACCAGCGGGTATCACGGTAACATTCTGTGTTTTACTTCAGCGAACAAAATGCTTCCAGTTTTGAAATCTTATCACTGAGTTGCGGCTTGCAACTCCCTTGTTATTGTTATCAGTCTGTGAGCATAAATACTTGCTCCTTGACGTCCATGTTAGACTTAATGGTATCACGTAAAATAGCATGTCAACATGCTAATTTCCGTGCGTTCCCACAGCATGCTGATCAGAGCTTTGGTGAATTCCACCCTGGGTCACTTGACGAGTCGTTTAAACCGGTTCGATAAGGGTCAGAGAGCTGTTCCAACTGCTATTCAAAGCTGATTGTTCCCTGGTTTAAAAAGGTTTTTTGGCCAGTGGGAAAGGGGTAAGATTGATTTGATTGCTAAATAAAACTAGTGTGCTAACTAGTGTGCAAAAATAACCCCCGTTGCTAAAGCAGTTGTTCTTATGCTGTTACTCCTGAAAACTGCAGATACAGTAAGAATGTAATCATTGCTCTTTAGTGGAAAACATTAAAGCCTGTAATCAAGGATATAAGCATAAGAGCCAACAGAAATGAACAAAAGGAGGACAGTTTTGTGTCGGAGGTCGTGGATGAGTCTCCTCCATCTTACATTTTTATTTAGAGGAGGAAAGCGGGGACGAAGTTGTTATGGAAGAGGACGCCAGGGCGGCAGAAGTTTTGTTTGGTGTAGAAGGCTTACAGCCGTACATCTTTGAGCCCTTGCCTCGCAACGCTGCCAGTTCTGTTAGCTCTACACCTGCCGAATACACAGACGTCCATCCCTGTGAACACTGGGACGTAACTCTATGGTAAAGTATATTATTCTTATTTCAGCCATTACGTATATTAGCCATGACATATGAATCAAGATGCTATGACCTAAAAAAAATTTGATTTACAGATAACTGCTGATATATGATTGGCCAAATTTAGGTGTACAGGCTGATATGACAAACTGGAAGGAAAAAAGCCCACAGATTTCAAGAAAGGATTTTTTTTTTTTTTATTGAAATTTTCTAACTTTTGGAACAATATCGTTGCGATGGGCTGCGATGGACTGGAGACCTGTTCATGGTGTACCCCGCTTCTAGCCCGTACACAGCTGGAGATAGGGACCAGCACCCCTCGCGACCCCACTTGGGATTAAGTGTGTCAGAAAATGGATGGATGGATGGAAAAAGCACATTTATATACATGGTGAAGCCAGAATTATTTTACATTTAACTATGACTTCCCTACGACTTTAAGCAATGATATAAGCTTTAAAAAGCAATTTTAAAATAATGTATTTGTTCAAATTCAACCCCTTCAAAAAATTCTTTAATATGAAAAATACACCAACCTGAATAGAACATGTCAAACATTTGCTTATTCATTGTAAATAACTCCTAAAATATTTGGTCCTTTATTGAGAGGATCTGTATCTGAAACACGTTTTCCATTTGTTTCATTTATGAAATACATTGAAATAGTCATAATTCTGCCCTTTCTGAGCTTTTCTAGATCCTTCTGTCCACACCTGCACCCAATCAGTTGATTATTCCATTATTTGTTCTGTTTGGCATTTATGCTCCTCCTGTGCAGTTACTCAGTGCTGGATTCTCTTCATTCTTCCATTCCCTCTTGACCTATGTGGTCCGCTTTGCTCTAGTTCCTGTGTTCTAGTATTAGTTATTTCTGGATTAAAGCTTCTGTTCTGTTTTAATTTACCATCTTACTCCGCATGCATTACGTGTTATGGAAAACTAACAGGCAGCTGTAGCAAAGGTAAACAGGAATCAAATGCTGGTGAAGATAAAAACCCAGACTGAGGGTTTCATACATCTGTGTAGTTTCTTTATAAAAAAAAAAACATAAAAACAAAAAAGTGTAGCTATGAATTGTTGCTTATTGTTGACCCCAATACAAGTTAGAATTTTGATAATCAAGTGCAAATTTAATGAAGCAAACATACAATTATAAAAAATTGGAGTCCAGAAAAAGAAATCAACAAAACAATGAATAACATAGATAAAAAAGTAAACCATCATAACTTAAAAGAAATAAATAAATAGGGAATGTCTGGGTAAATTAGTTACGCTAAATTCATTTAAGACAAAAATCATTTCTACTTTGATTTTGCACAATTTTATGTCAAAAGAGAAATACAATTTTTTTTGTTAAATTAAATCTGGAAGCACATTTTAATTGAGTATTATGAAACAGGAACAGCAATCTGTTTTTATTGTTAAAAAGCTTTTATAACTCCAGACACATTTTGGTTGTAATTCCAAAAAGTTTAAACTGTTTTAAAGAGATATTAATAATTTTGGGATGTAAGTGTAAAAACACATTTTGTATACACTACAATTTCATCTTAGACAAATGAGCCCAAGAGCACTAATAGGACTTGTAAAAGTCAAAATATAAAACAATCACATGCTATAAAGAAAAGAAAATGTGTGCAAGTTTAAGTTTCTAGTCAGGAAATATAGGGAAGTCCTGGGTGGTTTGCACAAATGGGTCCATGCACAGGAGGAAACATAGTTAATGGGAGGATGCGCTGCCAGAAGTGTACTGTGCTCTCCTTCCAAATGAGCTACATAAAGGAAATGGGTCACTTGAGCACAGACAAGCCATTTAAGTTGATTAGGAATGTTTCCTTTGTCATGAAATGCATTCTGTCACAAATGCTTGCAAGTGTCACAACAGTTAACAGAGATAAAAGGAAGACCAGGCCAATGTGGTGGGTATAGTATTGGATGACTGTGGCTGCCAGACTTTCCCTATAGGCAGCCCAGAGCATCCACACAAATTCATTATGGGGGGTTAGAAAGCCGCCCAAAGGAAGATATGGAAGAAAAGGCTCTTTGATCGTTAATTCTTAGGGTATAGTTGCAATTTAAACTACAAAAAAACATGTGAATGACATGACAAGGGAACATAAATAGTAATGAAGTTTAAACAATGATTACATGGCACCAGCTCCTTTTTCCTACCCACTTGTCCGGTCCTCCAAGCAAGCTGCATTTAGCTGAAAACCTGATACCAGAAAACTGTCACTCACTGTGAGATAAGGGGTTGGCATCACTGGTTGTGAGCATATAATTTAATGGCCGCTAACTATGTACTAGAATACACATAAGCAATGTCATTAGAGGCTGCTTATGCTCTAATAAGTAATAAAAATGTAATACCAATGTTTTTTCCAACATGAGTTTCTATTTTATCCGAGCTGGTGGGAAGAGTCAAAAGTAAAAGAATCGATGACATTTGTCAAGGTAACCTAGATAATAATTTTCATACCAAAGTGATGCTATCACACAAATAGCTCTATTGTTTACCACGCCTCTGCAGAATAAAAACCATACTTTTTTGGACAGCACTTATTTATTAAGGATATCAGTTCCATACAAGCATTTGTAGTGGTCAGCAGTAGGCCATGTAGTCAACTACTTAATGGATCAAATTTCTTTTGAATAAATCTTACCCAAACAAAATTATTCTTTTAGCATTTAGTTTGCAATAATGTCTTTCCATTATAATTTACAAAATATAAAATTTGCCATAACTTACAGTGAGATACATAATAGTTTTTTGGGTTCTGGACTAAGGTAACAATATAGTTAAATGCAGTGCTGTAGTTAAGGGGGGATAAGGGGGGATGGCATCCCCTTTCTTAAAGGAAATATTAAAAATCAT
>NW_015150810.1:749805-767711 GCF_000732505.1 Cyprinodon variegatus
ACACTGGAAAACAGGCCGATCTCCAGCATCTAATATAATATAGCTACATGCAGTACTGTAGTTCAGGGGGGATAAGGGGGGATGGCATCCCCTTTCTTAAAAGAAATATTAAAAATCATCCCCCTCTTAAATTACCATCCCCTCATACCATCCCCTGTAACATTTTATCACTGAATATGTACATTTCTATGATATATTTACAGTAATGGCAATAATATTGCCCTTTGAACATTTAGCATGCTCTGCGCTTACGAGTAGCCTGGCCAAATCACAGTGGCCCAGAGGGAACACGCGATTTCATTTATGAACTCAGTGGCGCAACCAGCGGAGCAGGTAGCGTTGTTCTGAACAGCCTCATGACCAAGGAGCAAAGACAACGACATTTGAGGGACTTGATTTTTAAGAAGACAAAAACTAATGCTTCAGGTAAGTCAAGAGTCAAAAGACATTACCTCAGCAGAAGACATTATCTTAGCATCAAGATTAGCATTGTGTCACCAAATATGTAGAAGTCCTAATCTCTGGACATAGCAATAACATGCAAAACTAGGTAAACTAGTTTGAAGCGCAAACACTTTTCTGTCTTTAAACTTGTCATGACACACAAGAATTAGTCTAGAGTGTAAAGGCATTGCTGAACATTCAAATACTGCATTTTGGTTGTGAAACAAACCGAAAATTAATCTGTAGACCGCTGCTGTTTTGCTAGGCGACAGCCAGAATCTAGAGGATGTTGGTGAGATAAGTGGAGCTATGGCCGAGAGCAGTGGAGGAAACCTGGAGGAGAGAATCCAAGCTTTGAAAAATGCATTTTAATTAAGCAATTTTTACTTTAAATTAGCCAATGGAAGCAATACTGCTTTTCTGATAAACTATCTATTTTATAAAATAAATACTCTAAGTGAATATTTAAAGGTGAGTAAAATCATTAGATTTCATATAGGCTTATTTCATTTTCAGACTAATTTGAATGTATTTGAATTTGAAAGCATTTTTTTTCAGATTATGAAAATAATTTCAGCTGTTTCAATTTAATTAATTGAATTTGAATAAAAAAATACTTCACTTGAAAGGATTCAGATATTCATTTGCAATGTTTTGTGAGGTTTTGTTCCAAGTCTTAATAGATTCATTGCCAAAATAAGTAAAATCAATGATGACAATGAAGCTGATTCCAGAGGGAAATTTGTCCCTAACGATGTAGGGGCAGTGATAGCCATGCCAGTCCATGGTCTGACTGCAGTTCTACTGAAAGGTACCTTGGTCAAGGTAAATGACCAGAGTACCTGAAATGTTACAACCATACCATGCATATTGCACATCATGAAACTTTTCAATCATCATATTTCGTGAAAACAAGGACAACAACCTTCCAATGCAGAGGGCTACCTCAACAACCACACCAGATTCTTTGCAGCAATGCATTTGCAACTATACTGCAAATGCAACCATATTGATTCTATATATGCTGCCTGAAACGGAAAGCATATTAAAGAAAGTAATTTCTTAAAATGCCCGATGCTTGCACCCTTTGGGTTTGACTCATCCAGTAGAGTTGCATTTCAGAAATAAGAACAATCATATTTAACCCCAGTAATCTTTTCCAATCTTTATGTGAAATCTACAAAGATCTATGACGATTTCAATCAGAAAGATCTTTTTTTCAATTGTATAAGTAATTGTTTTAGTCAAAAATAAAATAATTAACTATTGACTTTTTATAAAAACGTTATTTCTCTAAGATGCTTGTCTATGTTTTTAACATATAGAAATCTAATGATGGAATTGTTTTTCCCTCAAAAGAAAGACAAAGAGCGCCATTACATAAAATTGTTCTGCTAATGATTAGAATACTTCCAGGAAGCCAAAAATGGGATTAAGGAACTCATTTCACCCACCCAATGTCATGGGTGCCTATATTTGCACAGATAATGAGGCTACCCTGAGTGCTACTTACACCACCCACTCTTCAGACAGACATTATTTTGCGGATTCCATTGGGAAATTGCCAAACACTTTCCATAGCAGAAAAAAGGAAAAGCTGAAGGAAAGTTACATATAAAAAAAACAGTAAAGGATCTTCCTACACAGAAAACGTTACATAACCACCAAGTAGTGTGTTGTTCATATATTTGTTTAAGTAAAAGAAAAAAAATAGGTATTGGGTATTTTATTAATTAATAAATGTATTAATTTTATAAAACACTGTTTATAAAAAAAATGTATAGGCTTAAGTTAGCGGTTTAAGATTTTAAATGTCACTGTTATGCAAGTCTTTTTGCTTGGGGCCCATGATATAAACAGTTAATAGCAACAACATTACAGAGACACACAAAAAAGTGCTAACTATTGGTGGATTGGGGAAAAAAAGAGAGTAACATACAATTAGACCTATTCCTGTCTTCTTAAATGGCTTTATCCAGGAAATGTACATGATAAATCGTTTTTCTGCCCATTTTTGGCATATAGTCATGCTTTGGATTTTGCTATTCTGTTGTATGAAATAGAGTAAAAATAAAATACTTTTTTCTTTGTTTGTTTTGGATTTGTTTTTTTTACCTGTTTTTGGGAGAACTTTTCGTAGTAAACCAGTTGTTTTTTTCCCTTTCATTTTATAAACTACTGTACCCTTTTATATCGTTGTTAATAAAAGGGGGAAAAAAGGACATTCATTCTACTGTACATATACAAAAAAAAAGATGTCTGAAAAGGTAATGTGAAAACCATTTCTGAGACTGTTCTCAGAAATTAAAATAATGCTTTTGACTGTGGTGTACCAAAAAAATATTATCTCATTGTTTTTAGGTATTTGGGAATGTTTGTATACCTTTTAACATATAGCAACTTTTTATTTTCATTTTTACATAGTATTTTGCCTTCATTTAATGCTTTACTGAATTTAATAGGACATAGGTGTTGCCTTAGATTGGTTTAGTAGTGGACCCTCTGTATTTGTCAAACTGAGGTTCCATATGAATTGTTCTAATAGGTAAGTACACTTACCAAAACAAATGTGTTTCAGCAGTCGGCAGCATAAGTGCTATCTGAATTGTGCTGGCAGAAAGAAAGGAAGAAAGGGAAGCGGGATGCTTCATTAATTAAGCATAGGGATGCCCTGACTTTTCTATCTGTTTCATAAAGAACATACACTATGACTGGTACCAAAGCAAAAGATGCTAAAATTCCTTAAAACAAAGTCTAAGAAAAATTTAAATGTAGAAAATTTGTCTGTGTTTCGCAAATCCTCATGGAGTTTGTTCTGTATATTATATATTTCCCTTTCATTTCCACATAAACATTACAGACATTCTTCTTTTCCAGTACTGCACATAAATATGCTGACTGAAAGGCAGGAACATAGCTAATCAGATTTAACTCCTTAACATGCATAGTTCTGAAGAGATTATTTAATATTATTTAATTAGTACAAACAAGTTTCAGAACATTAGTGCAAAGGTTTTAAACCCATTTTAGCTCATTTTTGCATATAAGACTCATCACATAAACTTTGATACTAATTTAATATTCAGAAGCTTAAAATGGTAAATGGTCTGTACTTATATAGTACTTTTTCAAGTCAGAGGACTTGACCATACGCTGGCTAAATAATCAATGTATGATAGGGTCTTTAGATGGTTAGTTGTTTTTAATAGGCATTTGTGTTTTGGTGTGGTGCTCAGAAACACTTTAGAAATATTACTTTGCTGTGCATAATCTGAGGCAATGAATGAATACTGAATGCTGATTAAAACTAAATATGATATCCTAGAGAAACCAATATATTTGCAAGTTGTTCAGTCTTAAGAGTAATACTTTATATGTAAAATTAAATCACAGATAGTAAACTAACTGCATTAATGAAAAATGATAAAAAGTATAAAGTAGGTTCAAAGGGGTTTGACATGAATTTCCATGACAAGACCAAACAAAAGAAACTCGTATTGTTGTACTGATTAAAGTTGAGGTGGGTTATGATGCACTGTGCAGCACTGTGTGCGGCACTGTGTGCTGCACTAAGCCTCAAATACAGAATGAAAAATTCACCCATGACATTTAAAGTTCAGCATTCACGAGCGGATCGTTGATAAACTTTTTGAATGCTAAAATAAAGATAAATGGCATGATATGGTCAAATCTTAACTTTGTGGTGGTCCGACTTTATGCTCCAACAAAACTGTTTTCCAAACATTTAGCCACAGGATGTGTGTGTCACTGGCATAAAATGATACAAGACATAAGGGAGACAGCATATAAGAATCCAACAAATCATACTGTATAATTTCTATTGATCAAGGAAAATACATGTATATACAAAAAGCTAAAAAGAAAAAGCCCACTCTCTGAGCAGCCTGTCATCAGGGTTTCTTAGTGTTCTCATGACACTTACAAATTCTGTGGGTTTTTTCAATCATTTGTTGTTTTTCTTTTGCTGTTGAAGTTATAATTAGGACCAGTCCAATTGTCATGATTCTGTCTCTCTGCCCTTCTGTAACCAAGTTCATCAGCTCCACCTGCTGAGTTCATATGTTCCGACTCTGCCTCTCTGGTTCTGACCTCGTTCTGCCTCTTGACCATTAATCCATGCCAGACCTTTGTTAAAACCTGCCAGAATTTCTCCCTCAGAAACATCTGAATATTCTGTGTAGCAGTTCTTATCTGCAGACCTCCAGTCACACCTTCATCAATTTGGAACCGAAATTCGGGATCCAGATCACTCCCCAGATTTAAAAGTGTATAGTGGTGTTTAGTCTGAGTTCATCTAATTCTCTGATTTTCGGTGAAAGATACCCAATGAGAGATTCACTAGCATGATCCATCTGCCTATTGTGGTTATTGTGCCTGATGCTGAAGTTTGAAACTTAATAAACAGTTTAAATGCCTCTCTGTTTGGTGTTCCTGACTGAAATTTAGGTCTTCAGAACCAGTTTAGTCCAGGCTGACATGAGGAGTGAGGCTTGGCCATGAATGAAAAGAAGATCCTGAAGAGCTAACAGAAAGTTTTAAACTTATAATTTTGATTTTTTTTTTAAAACCCAAACCTATCACACAAGCAGAGGTCTATAAAAATGATTTACTGCAGCTATGGTCTGCAGAAAGCAAAAAGTGCCAGTGCCAAGAGTTTATTGATAAAAGATATGAGACTAAAACACAGAAAATGCCTGGTATCAATACTAGCCCTTGAGGCTAGTATTATGCGATGAAACGCTCTGCTGTTCTGCATAGACCCTAATCTCCTCAGCTAATCAACAAAGCTGACTATGGATACCGACTCAGAAATGGGCCACTATCAGCCACCTCCTATACATTGATGGCATCGAACTGTAGTGTAAGGCCTGGTTTACGCTCAGAAACCAGGTCGTTTGCGTTTTAGTTGCAGTTAACGCAGATATGCCACCTCCCCATTCCGCAGACACTCTGGTGCACGTCCCAAAAATTGTAGGCCTGCAGACAGTGCTGCAGATAGCGTTGCAGGGAGGACAGAAAGAAGGCCTCTGAATGGTCAATTCTATATCCACTGTACATTATGTGTATTTCCCGTTAGGTACCTTACCAGCTTTTTGTTTGCATGTAACAAATTTTCCATTGTGGAAAACGACTCGTGAAAATAGACCAGCTAGAAGAGCGATTCTGCAAAGAAGTAAGGAAGTATTTCATCTATTTCTAGATTAATCAGCTTCATTTCAATCAAAGAGTGCATTTGTCCAGTCACCATTGTTGTTGATTGACCTCCGTAACTGAAAGATAAACACAACACCCATCACACCCTCAATCCTAGCTAGTTCATGATTGTTCTTCTTACGTAGTGGCATGGACTAACATAGCACAGACCATGCTTCAAAATTGGGCATAAATCAAAAATTTCTGCGCCATACCTGCGACAGGCTCACTGCGACACACTGCTGCAGGAGTATACTCCTCCTCCTTATGAGTGAACGAGGCATTCACTTACTGACCCACACAACTTGATATATAGGTAATACTGTATGTATGTGTGTATTTACATACTACTTATCTTTAGTACATATATAGGTGTATATCCCTCTATATATGTATGTCTCACTATATATATATATGCCCTCACTCTATATATGTGTTCTACTAAGATGTCAGTGTTTGTCTGCAAAGATTTCATGAAAAAAGAGCTGTAAAGTAACAAGGATTTCAAAAAACATGTTGGAAAACAGCAAAGGATTGCACCTTTAACCATGAAGAAATTGCGTCTTAACTGCCTAAATTACATAGCTTGAATCGGACAGAGTAACCACAATAAAGTGAGAGAGAAATTGCTTAAGGGTGATTCCAGGCAAACATCCAAAGAGGAAAAGTGACCAAAAAAAAAAAGAATGAGGAAAGAGCTTAAGGAGTGAAATACATTGCTGAGAACAGAATTTAAGATAAGACAGGACACAAGCTGGGAAGCATCAGAAGAGCAACTTCGACTGTAGCAATGCCCAGTTTAATGTCTGGGAGATTGTATCTTACCAACCAAATGGGAAAAAGTGTAAGGGAGGGTGCAGCAGAAAAAAAATCAAATACCAAGAGCACTCATGGGTTTAATAAATGAGTTTGTGATGGCAGGCTGAAGAGGCACGAATAGATATCCCAGATGAGAGTGCAGAATTGGCTGCCAAAAAGGAAATCCTATTGCAGAAAGTTCTTTGCAAGAATCTTAAAGCTGCAAGAATTTCAGATTTACATCATTACAAGTGTTACGAACAAGGGATGACATGGATGTGTTTATGAGGAAACTAATTTTGCCAGAGCACTGACGAGTGAGGCTTTGCCCAGACTCATTTTACCACAGTGTTTGGAGATCTACAGCCTGGAGCTTAGAGTGGGGGCATAGAGCCAAGTCAATTGACACACCTTCAAAGATCATGAAAATGAAACATTTTCTGCCAAGAAAAGGAAGTAAGTTCCAACTAATCACCATATTGCTCATTTGCACTTAGCTGATGAACGCTCACAGTCTTTGCAGAAACTGCAGCCAACAAACACTGTCCCTTTTTTTCTCTGCGCTTGAACAGTCACCACACCAAAAAAACAACAAAAACAAAAAGAAAACCTACACATTTTTTCCCCTATTTTCAAAGGCAAAAGTTAGTCTAAACTTATATGGAGGACGTTGCCCTTTTATTGTTGCAATAGACATGAGTTGTATTTTAGCAGTATTGTTCTTCTGACAGTTTTAATTTAGAAGTATCATTTTCACAAGAACTTTGAAATAAATGCAAAAAATTATAATAGTAATCGAATTAAATACTTGAAAAACACTGACATTTATTTCCTTAAAACAAACAGCAACTCAGCCTGTACCTCAAAGCTATGAATAAACACAATTTGGCATCAAAATTTGGTTTAAACAACTTAAAAAAACAACAAAAAAAAGAAAAAAGGGGACTGAATAATTGTGAATGTTGTTTGTGCCACATGCGGTGGTCTGAGTATTTCAGAAACCAATGGACATAGGGACTCATTTTCATCATTCTCCTTTATTTTATCTTAATTTCCAATTCTGCAGTATTTGTTGGTCCAACCCCTTAGTTAATATTCTCTCTGCTTTTTCCTCATCATAGTTAATTCATACTATATAAATAAACTGAAATGAACTTAATTTAATTGAATGGTATTCAACAAACTTTCAGCAACTAACTATAATAACAAAATAGACCAAAATCTCTGAGAAAGTTTTATAATTTTCTTGAATGTGTGTCACAAGTACAGTATTTATGGTAGCTTGAATGTGAAAAATTGTGCAACCAGGTACAAGGAACTGTATATTACATAAAGTAGCCAGGGAGTGTTATAGTAAGAGCCATGATTTTTATGTTGTGCCATGGACTTTTAACAATCATAGTAGCAATGTGAAACTACCACTTATCTCTTTTATGTTTGCCCAGCTTTGACCAGAATTTTAAACAGGTAACATTAAACTGCCAGTGGGTTGTTTTTCTCAAATGTGTATATGAAATGATACTGTTGACTGCCACCGCATAGTGAGTTTTCTTGGGGCTGTTAGGATGCTATTTGCAGAATGCAAAAGGTGTTTTTGTCACTAAGGGTCAAATGTTTAGAAAGTGATTATTGTATCGGTGTGGAGGTTTATTTACTGAACATCTTTAATAGCAAATCATGAAGTTTTTCATGAGACAGTCATAAAGTCACTAAGTCAAATTTCAGCCTGTTTTGTTTTGATCGAGAAAACTAATAAAAGAGGCTTGTAATCTGTCTGATTTTAACTATCAAGTGAGAAGACATATTAAGGTGCACAGGGAATTAACAATCTTCTTTCCTCCATGATACAATGGATTTCTATATCAATATTGGTGCCAGAGAGGTCTTTATCATATTATTAAAACGTACTAATTAAAGTCTTATTAAAATGAGTAACAAAGACTTATACAATGCTTAATCTTTAGGATCGTAGTCAGGAAGCCCTAGGTGAGCAATTAATAATTGATGAAGAATGATTTGACACAAAAGTATGACATAAGAATCTAATATTAGCTTTAGAGATTAGATTAGAAATAGCCACACTCCCACCATTTTTGTTGCTCAGCAACACTAACAATGGTAAAGTCAAGAAAAACAGTTTTGTTTGTGGTCAGATAATCCAATAGGGAAAAAAGTGAGAACCTATGGAAAGTGGTAAAGGATTAGTTACACTCAGCGTCATATCTAGTTGGATGTACAGTAAACTTGCGAGCCAGTGTTGGTCCCCTACCCACACAGTGTTGTTTTACCTGTACAAATTACAGATAATTAAGTGAACATCACCATTCTTTTTGAGGCTTGTTTTATGACCTCACATTCACCATGAGCTGAATTCTCTCAGAAATTTGGCATTAACAAACACTCAAGAACCGTCCTGCCTGTGCCTCAGCTGATTGATAACAGATCAGCGGTTTAAAACAGGACATACAGCTGTGTGGAAAGCAAGAGGTGCCAAGCCCACAGCTGAACCCATGTAAACATGGCAGCGCTGTAGGATGCATCTGTAGCTGCTGCCATCACATCTGTTTTGTGAGCCTTATTAAGTAAGCCTTCGATTATTGCCCTGCTTCATAACCCAAGTGGACTCGAGCTGAAGGTCACATACTGATGGCTGGACATTCTCTGACAGGTTTTCCTACTAATGGGTAAAAAAGAGATTTCTGTCAAATACAACAACTTGTCTGAGTCCTGGGTAAGAATATCAGCCAATGATCAGCTCACATCCATAATGTGACAAGGATCTTTTTAGGTTTCTTTCAAAAATATGATTTTTTCAAACCAGATAACTGCACACACAGAACCTTTAAAATTTCCCATTTTGTCATTTTTCTAGGTTCTCTTTTTCATTACTGTGGAACAATAGACTGCTAATTTAATAATGTTGCTCTGAGATGTCATCTAGGTGCACTTTGGGTAAATTTTGTAGAACTGCCCATCCTATGAAGATGTAAAAGAACTATCACTGATCCTGCACAGGAAAAAACTTTGGCCCTGCCTTCCCCTTTTATTTTCCCATGAGAAACCCTCCTTGTCTCCTCACATTCGACATGCACAAGACCAAACACATGCTTTAAGTTAATTCACAATCCTCTGGAGGGATTCAGGCTTCATTTTACCAAACAGTCACAGATAAAATGTGACTAAAGCAGAGAGTAACACTCAGCTAAAACTGAACTGCTGATGAAAAATTCAAAAGATACCTGTCTTGCACAGCTGCAGTCAGTTTAGAGTCCAAGTCTAGTCTGAGGCGGTCCTACAAAGCTCTGCATCTTTGTTATGATGTGCCAAGATTTAAACAAGATTTATTTCTTCTTTGGCCACTGTTTCACTTCTGATCCTTCTTCTCTTAGTCTGTTTTTTTCCCCCCTAGGCTGTTTAGCTGTGTTTGCAGTGACAATTGGCATTAAATCAATAAGGGACGTGATTTGTCCTCTGTTTTACTAAATGTTTGATACACCTGTCTGCTACACTCACATTAACACCAAATCTAACAATAACTAAACAAACAAATCCCAGAAACTATTAAAACCAGCAGAGTTGTCCTGGCGGGATCTAAGCAGGACCTCCTCAACTCTGTCTGTGCTTTTGTCCTATTAGCCTAGGCAGGGACTCACTTGCACCTAGTCTGATACTTGTCCACTTCCTCAAAATAAAATGTATGGTGTCAATTTACTACCAAAAATCTGAAGGGTGTATTAAGCAATCACAATTGTAAAATTATTAATCACAACCGTGCATTTAATGACTGAAGCGCATAGCAGTGATTGCGGGCGTGCCCTATTGTGATTCCTTAATATGCTTATGTGATTTTTGGCAGCAATGTGACACCATAAAAAAGCTTTTAAAAAATACAGACTGTCAGTTGGGGTGACAAAGAGGAAAATTATCAAATATTTGGGTCTCTCTGCAAGTGTACAGTGACACACAGAGGACTGAGCATGGCTCAGGAATCAGCTGGACAAAAACACAAACACAGAAGAACACAGATTCCAAATCATGACTTTTTTTTATCCTAACCATGTCCTGAGACTGAGACAGCTTGAAGGTTAATGTGGACTGAATCAGTATCCATTCTATTTACTGTGGTATTCACCAATATAAATGCTCATTATGGAGTAAATACCATCAACATCTGTATATACTGTCATTTAGAAATGTTGTGGTGGGCATCCAGATTAAGGCTTAGGAGGCAAAGCTTGACAATCAATTGGTAATTGAGTTCCAAAGATAACTTTTATGCAGAGGACTTAAATTTGAATCAAGGACTGAACTGATAATAACAATTTGGGAGCATAGAAATCACTGATGTAAGTTTGAACAGTGACAGGGAAACAGAAGATTCTAATAACAACTCAGAATATGCCTTGGAAACCATCAGCAAGGACAAAGCATTGACTACCAGCATCAATCCATCATCAGGTGAAGAGTGATTGCCCTGCAACTCCTTTATTCCCTTGCTTGTGCTTGATGAAGGAAATCACGGATAGGTGTGCAGTCAGCAGCAGGTAGTTTTCTTTGGATAATATTTGGGGTTTTATGTTTAGCTTTTTAAGATTTTTTTTTTTTTTTAAAAGGGTTGGATCTGGCTTGTGAAATCAACATCTGTCCAAATACTGTGGATAATTATAATGAATTCCTAATTAAACAGATTGACATTACTTTCCACATGGGGCCAGGATTGTTTAGATATATGGAATGTATATAGATGTATAGAAATATATGAAATAGGATTAAATTATTGTGTTTTTTATGGGTAAGGTTTAATGCTTAAACTAATCTGCTATAAATTAAAACATCTTGGGAAGTTTGAAATATCAGAATGTCAGTAAAAGCAAAGTCAGAAGAATTCTGTAAGGGCTCTGCTACATGACAAAAGAATCTATATTATTCTCAAGGATAGGATAAAATATATTCTGCTAGAGCAGGCTGTAGGTTATTAATCCAGATAATAGTGAGTTATAAACATCAAAGCTCTACTCCTTTACAGTTAAGGGACATGAGGCAGTTAATCAGAGGGAACTTTTCTATGCAGTAAACTCATATGTACTGTAAAGAATCCTGTAATCGAATCTCATAACATGACGTGGGATTAGCCTCTGCATGAACTGATATTTAATGGAGACAAAAAGCCGATCTTGGCACTCTGGATTTGGAGATAATTGTATCCTCTTTTACCCGTAAGTAGATGTGTCTTTTTTTTTTTTATCAATGCAAGCAAGAAAACAAGATGAATTGGGAAAACGCCCCAGGATGATGTGGAAAATAAATAAAATGTGGTAAACAAGAAAGGTTAAGTCTAGGTTTATCTTTTCTGGTGTTCAATGCCATGCATTCTTATTCTGCTTCCCTTGATTTTGTGACCATTTCTATACTGAAACAAACAAGGTAGTTATTTTGTCGACTGCTGTGTTAGTTGGGAAGCTGAAGAGAACTCAAGGCTTTTATGGCGCAGTGAACATCTTCCACCCTGCAGACATAAGCGACAACAAACTCCACATGGATTATAACCTTTTCTAAAACTCTTCCTTTCTGTATCTTGCTTGTTTTTTTTTTTGGTTTTTTCTTATCTTCCTCTGAATAATACAAGTTTTGTAAAGGCTGTATCCTCCATCTCAGAATTCTTATTTTTTTTATCACCAACTGCATACTGAACCATAACAGCTCGACTCTTTTTTCAGATAAAGCAACTCGAGTTTACTAGTATAACAGCAGTTCAGGCTGTAGATACATTACCCAACAAAGGTGCTCATATTCCTTGAAAATTGTTACATTTCTTTTTCTTTTTTTAATCAAAAACCCAAGCTTAAGAAAAAGTAGCTTATATATACTAAGTGAAAGTTATGCATTATTTTTAAATTGCTCAAATCTGGAAATTTTACAACATATTGAGAGTATTTTTCCCACAATAATGAAATGATTTAAACAAGTTCTCCATGCTCTGTAGTTGGCCTCCATAAATTCTCTGTTATACCTGACCATCGGACTCCAAGGTCTACGCATCACCACTGCTTTCCTTTTGGACTCGGCGCCTCCTCAGGGTAACATCTGGGTCACCTGCCTGGGTCTTATGTTTTACTCCTCACCTTCCTTTAAGGCTCCCTGCGCTCTCTGGGTTCAGGTATTTATTTATTTTTTGTTCGTGGAGTCACTGAGGTTGTCTGATATTTGCCCTTGAGAAAAGGGTATTGTCATGATTCACGCATGTTTTGGTTTCTGTTAATTGCATGAACCTGATTTATGTTCATCCATATGCTATTAAATTCTTCTGTTCACTCAACATGAATTAGCATGTTATGTTCCCCAATCTTCCTGAGTTTCCTAAGTGTCATAGGAGCCTCAGTCAAGTAATTTCCTCAATCATCTGTTCTGTTTTAGCTTTGATCCTTGACCTACACAAATGAACTGCTGGATCATGGAGAAAAGGAAATAAATATATGAAATTGATAAGGATTATATTTCAGATTTCAACTGTGGTGTTGTCTTGGCTTGTAAATAAAGAACAAAGGAAAGGTGATGCCATGAAAATATAAAAAGGTTATGTTATAACTGGGTGAAAAATGCATTTGCCTTTTGGTTACAAAGGGGTAAAGATGTTTACATTCAAGACTATTTAGACTGAATAACTTGTCTGACAAATCCGACAACCTTAAATGATAAACAATTTCCTCATGTTATATTTTATTTCAGCTTACGTCAACCAAACAAAATCCAACAGAGCAACAACAATTCCTATTGACCTCCACCAAAAATATTCCTGAATATTTTTACCCATTTAGGCAAGAGCAGTGGCTTACCAGGGATAGTTATGATATGTATGATTTGGTTTCTGTTTTGTCATTTTTGTTTTAGATTGTTTCTCATTTAATGTTGTATTTGCATTTTAGATGTTTCTTTCTCATGCTTTTGTTATGTAGCTATTATGTAACGTTTGACCCAAGTATGATCCTAATTTCTGATATAGTAAATGATTTTTCAGGTCATACTCAAGACATGGTGCATAAGACTTTGTGCTCCATACAGGCTTCCCTTTTCAAAAACTATCCTATCTAACA
This sequence comes from Cyprinodon variegatus, assembly GCF_000732505.1. Taxonomy (NCBI): domain Eukaryota; kingdom Metazoa; phylum Chordata; class Actinopteri; order Cyprinodontiformes; family Cyprinodontidae; genus Cyprinodon; species Cyprinodon variegatus. The sequence goes on from NW_015150810.1 coordinate 763,353, forward strand.
TAAGAGGGTTGGATCCATCAGTGAATGACTGCTTTACAGCAGTCTGAGTTCCCCTTTAAGACGAGAGCTAAATAAACTAGAAGATATCACGCAATAAAATAGATATAACACTTTCCTTTGTCGTAAGTCATTCTGGTAAGGCTCAATACTCTCCTGTCTAACACGTTGGACCAATCACAGCAAAGGAGGTGGCCCCATAATGCAAGTGCTTTTCTGTAACCATAACAATGAAGACTGAAACTGCAACAGAGATGTTTTAGTGTTGCACTTTATTGTGTCCCAAAGGTGCTGTTTATATCCTAACAATTTCAACAACTGGCTGCTATAAGAGCTTTTCATTTTTAACAAAGATATTTATGTTTATATATTTAGCAGATGCTTTTATCCAAAGCGACTTACAAAGTAGACACAATGTTACAGTTATCATCAATATGGCAATAAGTTCTCCAGAGGAGAATCCCTAGTCAGAATAAGTGATAACCGCAAAGAGATATGGGGGTAGGGGGGGTATGGAGGTATGGGTAAGAGGACAGGAAATGCTCTTTGAAGAGGTGGGTATTTAAGAGTTTCCTGATGATAGACAGGGATGCGGAGGGGGAAGCTATTTTTGAGTCACATAGTTATCTGATTCAACCTAGAGTGTTTCTATCGATTTTGTTAGTCCTGCTTTTGAAACTATCTACCAGCTCCTTTCTAGAGTAATAAGCTATGTAAGGGTGTAAATAGTTAGAATATGCAGGTTAGGGAGGACAGAGGCTACACAGCTTGCCAGCCAGGGGTCAGATCCGGCTTTTTTGTCAATGGGAAGAGAGCCAAATGCCGATTGTTTTGGGACTAAAAGCAAATACACCAAAGCAAAATGCCAGGGTCACCTCTGTCATAAAAATGCTCCTGCTAAGGCATTCTCCTGTCAGATCCTCTCATTGCTTTTTGTCATTCCACAGTGCAGTTTTTTCTTTGTCGCTTTCCCTTTTTTTCCTACTGTATTTCTTACTGTTTTTAATTAATTCTGTTATCATAATTCTACATACAGACTTTCAGCCCAGCTTTTGGTCCTCTAATTTAACTACTTATAATGGCTAAATAATAAAATGTTACAGTAACAAAACCACAAACTTTACCATAAGCAAATGTCCTCATTGCGAGAGAGTGATCTGAATTTCTTCTGGCTATATGGCTCATTGAGTTACATAGAGTTTTCCTTCTCATCATGTTGCTGAGCAGTACCACTCAGCTTGTTGAAAATAGATTCTGCAAATCTCCTTTGCTTGAAAGAAAAGACATTTATGTGTCAGGCGCTTATTCTATATTGTGTTCTTGAGATTGCTCAATGCCTATAGTTATCTAGTTAACAAGCAACCACAAGGAAGCTTAAATTGGTGGCAACCAGAGTTTTGTTCAATTTTTATAAAACCATTTAACACCCATCCAGGACTCTTTGTCAGTTCTATCAGCTTCTGTTAGATCACATTAGAGTAATCTGTAATCTTATCACATTAACCATTTCAATCACATGTCTTGATATCAAGTTAAAGTAACACAGAAAACCCCTGAATTTATCTGCCCTACAGCTCAGTCCATTAATCTCATGGATTTCTCAGACTAACAAAAGGTGTTTTTATAGGTGCATGATATAAAGCAGTTTAGCAGATTATTTTCCAATCCCTACAAAATGCTAGACATTATCAGGCCTCTTGTGTCCAGATTCCTGGTTATAACTCATGAAGGTGAGAGTTTATGTGTAGAGTAGATAAATCACTAAAACCTCGACCTTCACCTTTCAGTTGGCTTCCTTTGTACCATCATAAACTAGGGCAACATCCGTATCGGTGCAAAGACTAAATCTGTCAGTCTTAATCTCTCAATTCTGCTGAAATGAGAAGCAAAGACACTTAAACTCCTCCATTTATGGTTGAAATTAATCCCCAACTCAAAGAAAGCAATCTACATTTTTTTCTGTAAAACCTAGAGGAGCCTTTGCAGAATCACAGCCTTAAATTAATAGAGGGGGTGGAGAACTGCCTGTTCTCTACAGCTACATTGCCTGGGTCTTCACCCACTAAGTTTCCAATTCAAGGTGTCATATCTAGCTCTGGGGACTTTAAATGAATATTTTAACCAAGCGTCTCTATAACAGATTAAAAGCAGCTCTGACCGTGGTAATGTTTGCGCTCTGGGCGGCTTCTCACAAATGTGGGATAAAGAACATAAATAGGGTGCCTTCCTTTAAAAGTTATGCCAAGAAAGCCTGGAGTCATACCCAGAAGTGAAATAACTCAAATCACAAGGTCAGGTTGTGTAGCAGGACCCTTGTTATATGATGTGCTACTATAACAGAACTTTATACTACTTTAAATTGATCTACTGTATATTCCATTACTATTTTGTAAACGTATTTGGAGCATTTGACATATAGGGTTTACATTCATTACACAGCAAAAATGACCCAGAAATAAGTAAAAATATCTTAAATTAAGTGTATTTACCCTTAATTTGAGTATTTGTACTCTTAAAATAAGATAGTTAGATAATATGCATTTCAAACAAGACAATAAAATAGTTTTTTTCTTATTTTTGGCCAAGTGTTTCAATTACCACCTCAGTTCAAGAAAAAATGCTCTTCTTTTAGGAAAAAATTACTTATTTCAATTTACATTTTTTGCAATGTAGATAGTGTTAGTATTTGCTAATTACCAGATAATTTTTTTTTTTTTCATTTCAAAACATTCCTCAGATCAAGGGGTTTAGAGTACTTACTCTTATAAGATATATTTTCTTTGAATGTTGGGTGATCGGATCTAAAAAGAAATTAAAATATAGCCAACTAGGATGTTTATGAGGGACAATGTGGGACAGACGCAAGTTGTTCATCTGTGCAAACTTAATCCAAAACATCTCCCTTGCCTCTCACTCAGTGTGGATCTTCTCAATGAGGCTGAATGAGGGGATCTCATATATAAAACATTGCTTGGACTACAAGATACTACAAGTGTTCGGACGCTAAACACCTAAAAATGGAATATGTCAAAAAAAAAAAAAAAGATTAATGAAACAATGTGCTCATTCAAAATCAGACAATCTTCCTTTATAATTCACAGCTGCTTCCAAGGCTTCACCTCATGTTCGGCCCATCTTCATAGTCCATGCAAAGCTGTCATTGTGTAATTAGATAAGCCTGCTGATCGATGTTATTTAATAGCAATGGCAACTATAGTGGACAAAAATGGATAGTGGAAGAAAGTGATAGTGATTTGGTAGCCACAGTAAAATAGAATAAAGAAAAGAATCTGATGTATGAACTGATCATACATCAGGGAGTCATTTAATTGCTATGTGTGGTTAACAGCTCTGATTCATAAAAAAAAAAAAAAGAAAAGAAAAAAGATTAAAAAACAACAACGACACAAAAATGATCATGTTTGGCAGCTCTTTTTATTTAGATGTTTTTTAATCTTTGATTATTTTGAATCTTTAATAAACTGATTCCTCAGCATGAAATCACCACCTATGATTCGTGAATATAAATAAAATTCTATATTTATCACAGATTATTTGCATTTATTGGTGTTTCCTTAGAACCATGCCGTTGGTTACCTTTTTATCTATTTGTACAGTGAAAAAAAAGAACAAAAAAAAAACACATATTGGGTCCTTTGCAGCAACTTGTTTGACACCTATGATGAACAGGGATGGTTTGGGACAGGGTCCAGCAAGTGGGTTCCTCCAATACTGGACCCATTAAGTGCATAGATCAGAGAGCATCTCTTTGTACAGTCTAATCAGCGAATAAACGGTTGCACATTAAATAATCAATCAATGTTTGTTTGCGGGTTTCTTTATTGCTGCCAACAGACAGAAACACAGCAACAGTCAGTACTTCCTTCAGCAGACGTTATAGCACTGTATAGCCCACAGGTCATGGATTAGCGGTCCGGATCCCGACCCACCTAGTGGCTAATCCGGACCCAACCTGATTTCAAACAGTTACAAATTACAGCGCATTGTCCGACGACAGTGTCCAACTTCACTTGCGCCGCTTCTCCTGTTAACATGGTAAAGCCCTCCGGAGCGCCGGGATAAGGCTGCATGTGATACAATTTAGCCAATGAACTGTGTCAGTCAGGGTCGCTACTGCGAGCTACTTTTAGGCACAGCAAGCAAACATGTGGAAAGCCGGGCGATGGGAAAGAAGGAGAAGGCAAAAAGAAAAAAGAAAGCAGAGAAAGTGTGGACTGCTGGAAGAACTGTGGTGAACTGGTTAAAGAAAAACAAAATGGTGTGCTCAAAGATGACCCTGCACATTTTGAGTATGTTTGGCTCAACCTGCTGCTGTGAAGCAGGATTCTCCACTGTGACCAT
>NW_015150810.1:767935-833795 GCF_000732505.1 Cyprinodon variegatus
AAAATATGTGAATCAGGAAATTGTCTATAAACCAAACTGAGCGATTGTTGTTCTCTATTTCAAAAACAGTTAAAACAGAAAAGTTATATATTTTTTATAGTTTTTTCATTTAAAAAATCGGTGATCAGTGATCGGTGGTATGACTTGCCCCCTCGATAATTGAATAGCGGGTTGTGATGGTGAGGAAACATTTCATTTTGTGGACTTTGATTTTAAATTTAAGCTGCCTTGTTTATATTATTTGTGTAACAGGTTAGCTTAACAGTGCAAGTAGACATCACCTTGTGGTTTTAGATCTGACAGTATTGATCCAAAATTAAAGGTTCATATAAGTTGACGATAAATGTCTGAAATCAATGTGTAACATGGATGCATAAAAACCTCATTTTATTTCAGTGTTAAATTCTGTTTAAAGTAAAAAAAATTATAATTAAAAATTTCTCCAGACCTGTACTGAATGATGATTTTCTTTATTTATTCGGACCCTGCTGATTTTTAATCGGTTACCCCTGATCTAGCCGTTAATTTGCTGAGGTAACTTTGCTGAGGGGTGTAATTATGCTTAAAGTCCATTATGTCACAAAACTAGTCATCATACTGGGTCAGAAAACATTGTTAATTCTCCCACTCAGAAAGTCTCCATCATAGATAAATCATCCATTGCTCACCATCACGCAGCAGTAGTTTGGTATTTAAAGATTTACAGAGATCCCGTTTAATTCCTCACACCTTGTTACATTTATAGAGTGATCTGTGGTATGACTTGCCCCCTCGATAATTGAATAGTGGGTTGTGATGGTGAGGAAACATTTCATTTTGTGGACTTTGATTTTAAATTTAAGCTGCCTTGTTTATATTATTTGTGTAAAAGGTTAGCTTAGCAGTGCCAGTAGACATCAACTTGTGGTTTTAGTTCTGATAGTATGATCTACAATTAAAGATTCATATAAGTTGGCAATAAATGTCTGAGAGAAATTGTGATCTAACTTTCATTCCACTCAGTCACTGTCTGCGTGCCAATTTCCCTACTATCCAAAATGTGTGTGCCCCGTATAGATTGATCAAAATTGAGGTGAGGGACCACATATCTTCACACCTAGCTCCTTTTTTTATAAATCACATCCTTAGCCTGAAAGTCAACATAAAAAAGCTTCGGGCCCTGTTTTGTGCATATGCAAGCATAATAAATGAGACCCCTGTTCCTTGTCAGCACTGCTCATTGGTGTGCTTTCATGGCACCACACGACCCGGTTACCTCATAAAAAAAGAGAGAGAGTGAATCAAACAAAAATATCTTAAAGCTGAATAGCTCAATTGATCATCAGGTTTAAACCTTCTCCAAATACCACATTTATTTAGAACATTAATGAAAAGAGCACCTCGCCTCTTCAGCCATTCAAACAATTCCCTTTCAGAGACATAGAGAGGTTTTTGGTATTACAGGCAAACAAAGAAACAAAACGACCTCCAATTCAAAGGAGCGGAACCGCGCGTCAGGTTAAGTCAATGCTATTTCTGACATTTTGAATTGAAAGTGAAACATCTTCAAACTTGGAAACAAAGTCCAGTGGATTTTTTTTTTTTTTTACTTTTTTGGAATTATTTGGAACATAGAAAATACATAAATGCAGCCTCTGTTAGTGAATGGGTAAATCCCTCACAATCATATTATGCTGTGGTAAAGGACTGAGAATGAGACCATCAAAGATAGCTGGAGATCTGAGACTATCAAAGACTCTTGGAGACTCAAGATTTAATCCACTTGGACACTCAGATGTCAGAAACCTGGACATAAGATGGCAGCAGCTCGAGGCAAGATGCTTGGGTCCTCCCAGACAGGTTTAGGGTTAAAGTTCTGGTGCTCTCAGACAGCGTGAGCAAAGTCTCTGGACCTGGAGGCAATGTGGAGTTGTTTTAAACCTGATGATCCCTCTGCCCAAAGCCCCACAGAGGAAGTGAACTGAAGTGTACTCAGTATCACATTGAAAAACATTGATAGTACCAAATAAATGCATAGTGATCCAGCTGCTGTTCAACCGATTCAACTGGCAGAGATAGAACTTCTGGAACAGATGGGTTTAGTAACTGTATATAATGCACTTTTTTTACAGCAATTTAAAATCTGGTTTTACATATTTTTAGATAAAGTCTATATTTATTATAAACGGACATTGGAGTGATTGTTGAATTTATCTGTATGAATTTTGCATGTGTTACCCCTGCCCTTGGATATTTGTAATGTGATCTCATTTAATATTATAGTTATATAAGATTATCTGGAGAGAGAACATAAAATCTTGAGCATGACCGCCTGTCTTTTTTACTTGTTACCACTGTGATGGACTGAAGCTGAAGCACATCTCTTTCTTCGTGTATAAAATCCTCCTTTAATAAAAAGGTTTCCCTACGGCCTGCTATGCTTTGCAAACTCACTTCATGGCACATTAATATATCAAGTAAAATAGAAATTATGGTTCTCAAAGGCTGTTTCTCCCCACTGTGGTGAATAACAGCAGAATGAGACCACAATTCAGTAATTTTAAAACCCTATATGAGTCCTTTTGTCAAGTTTCCTACCTACAGTACAGCTCTTAGAAAACGGTTTCTTTTTCATAGCTTTATATTCACAAAGGGGATTGTTATATCATCTTTTACATTTCAAACTCATGTACAAGCTAAACAATACTTTTTCTTGGACCTACACGTTATTTTGTGTTTTTCCCTGAGTTTATTATAACAGTTTCATCATTGTTAGGCAACTTTAAACTGAGCACCCAGCTGCTCTTTTCTTCTTAGATTTTTTTTATTCTTTACATTTTTAGCAGTTTTTTTTTGTTAGAAAGAAATGCATTCTTAAAGTACATATAAACATTTAGCTACGGAAAATATGTTTTCTTAAGGTCACATAAAGAGATGTAAGAAGATATACCATCCTTTGCACACTATTGCAGGCACATTAGTGGCAAACAATAAAATCTTTTTTTTTATAGGGGTCCAGACCCATAGAAGCGAGCAAGGGCGATCCAATGCTCCAAGCAGACCAGTGTTATGGAATTTTATTGGGTTTTTTTCATAATTATTTTTCTCTGCTAATATGTAACAGACGGAATGGGCAGGAAAATGTTTGATAATTAATTAATTAGCAAAACATAAATGAGACTGCGTCATAAACAAAAAACATATTCCCTATAAAAACTTGATAACTAAGGGGCCCAATTGCAATGGACCATTTTTTTGGCTAATATCTCCCAGACATGCTAATAAAACCCATAACTAGAACAAATATTAATGTATCTTAATATATTAACAATGATTTGAGATTATGAGACAATATGTTAGCAATATTTTAATAGTTCACCAAGGTAGGCTGGGCTTGTACCAATATGTTTTTCTGACCCTTTATTTTTTTAAAATATTTTCAACATTTTACAAATATATTTTACCATAAATAGTTACCATGTCCCCATTTTTTGGGGGTGTAAATATCATCAAAATAGGACACTGCTTTTGGAAACTAAATAAATAAGCGCCAAAATGTTCTGTTCAGTTAAAACTTTCCACATATTTTCAGTGAATGATAATATTACATGCTTTTTAAAGTTGAAATTATTGCTGTATTCTAATCTTAAAAATCAAGTTAAGTTTATGTAATAGGCGCACCACATACTTCAACTCAAAAAATGTCTTTGTCAATAGTTTGAGATGTTTTTGACAAAGTCAAAGATTTTTAAAGAACTTTTAATTTTAGTTAATATTGCTTATGTTACTTTAATGACTATTCAACCTGAAGAGACTCACACAGAGTAAAAGCAGCAAATAAAACATTTTATTTACATTAAAGAATATAAGTCTTTGGTGCTTAGACTAAGAAAATGTAACTTGAGGGCTTTGGGATCTTTAAATCTGAGGACATGATAAAGCTGTATACTATTCCTAATATAAAAATAATTATCTGAGAATATTATGCAGGAATACAATCCCAGACTCAAAATACCAGACAAACTAACTGTGATATCCTTTTCAGAAAATTGCCGCTAAGCCTTCTGAATCCCCTGAGAAAAGCATCCCCAGCAAACCAGATTTCCTCCTTTAGTTCTCATTACTAAAAGATTTCTCTTTAAAAAGGGTTTATGTTTGTTTTTCTGCATGTGGGCCAAACAGATACCCTGTACATTGTCAAAACCTTATTTTACTAATTTCTCTTCTCCTGGGAGTTTCTCTGCATGTAGATAAAAAAAAAAAAAAAAAAAAATGGCACCACTTATTTCATATAAATTTTTTTTTATTTCTCTAACTACAATGTGGTCCAATGTGTGCCTTTTTTCAATTGAAGTTTATTATAGGGACTTAAATTCTGGTAGTTTCTTACAGAATATTAGCCTATATTGTTACAGAATAGAATTATCTAAATAATTATGGTAAAGTATGTATTTTTAAATTAATTAAACTATTTACTGGGGGTTTCTCAATAAACTTGATATTCTCTTTCTTATTGAAAGATTGTCTAACTTAAGGATATTATGAATGTATACTTCTAATATGGTGAAGATTTTGGCAATATGATTACCAATGTATTAGCTTTCTAAAATTTATATTTTCCTAAAAGCTCCTCGGCCAGACAAATGATGTATCATTTCTTAATTTCTGAATTAAAAATTTATACTTTTGTTATTTACTCTTACAGTTTCTTGTTGCAAAAGTCCTAAATACAGGATTTAAAAAGTAACGACTTTGTTTTGCTTCACATTTGGGTAGAGTCAAGTCCAAATACCGTAGTAAATTTCTTAGCAGACTATGGAATTGAAATACCACCTATAGCCAAAATGTTTTATGATGGCCAAACCTGTCAGGAATCAGGCTATCCTCTAAGGACCCACCTTGGCCAACTTAAGGAAGAGAAAGGAGATTGGAACTTGGAACTGCTCGTAATTCTATTTTATTTTTGTTTTCGTAAAATTTTCCTTCCAAACCAATATTTTACACCCAAAATCATCTTAGCTGATAATTTTTAATTCCTTTGTAATTGAACTAAACCTTGCACCACTCATTATTCCTTTCATGCACACCCAGGCGGTATCCATTATGCAAGAGCTTTTTGGAGGTATTGATCTATCAGATATTTTTCTGCAAAATGTCAAACAAATAATCAGCAGTAGATCTAATAAATACTTGATATACGCCCCATATAACAAACCCTGAATCAATCCGTTGATCATTTAAAGGATTTTTATTGGGATTTATCTTAATGCTCCGAGATAATTGGTTATTTTTTGTGTTCAATTTGGGAATTGAGTTATTTGTTTTAATTGAAATAACTAGGATGAAGCATAGCTTTACATTTAGTTTTATTCAAATGAGCTGTAGTGCAAAAATACCTACAACTTACAAGTTAGTGTGCTAAATATGATTGCAAAGGCATCCTCTGGCCAGCTTGATAGAATATAGCATTTAGATTTTTTCCTATAATTTAAAAAACATTTAATGTTAATGAGAACACTGCTTATAAAATAACAGTTTTGGATGCGTACTGTATTTTTTTAGGTCCAGGAGCTATTGATTATTGTTTATTTCTAAATATAGCAGTAGGTCACGGAGCACTGTGAATGTGAAGAGGGAGAATAAAATGCCAGTTCAGATAGAAATATAAAAATCACAGTAAGACATAAAAAATGACAAGAAAATGAAGTGGTGGTGACAGAACAGAAGAGCAACAGAATGTAATAAAGGAAGAATCATCAAACAAGAGCCCAAAGAAGAAGCAAACATTAGAGAATTAGAAAATTCTTAAATTTTCCTATAATTTAAAAAACTACATCATCTACGCTCTGCATAGATGATGTAGTCCAAGATCATATATTTACCAAGTTTTTAACATCAACATTGATTAAGATATAGATAAAATATAAAGAAAATATGAATTTCCACTGCAGGCTGTCACAAAACAGGCTCTTAAGAGGATTTTTTTTCCAGTCAATAGCATCACGTATGAACAAAGATCAAGAGATAAAAAAAAAAAAAAATGTAAATCCCTTAATTGTCCCACCATGAGGAAATTCGTTGTCTGCATTTTGACCCATCCCCTTCGGGAGCAGCGGGCTGCTATTGTGTCCGGGGAGCATTAAGGGGTCAAGGGTTTTGCTCAGGAACCCAGAGGGGAGGCTATGGGGATAGAACCAGATACTTGCAACCTTTTGAGAGCCCAAGTGCACTGCTCTGGGGTTCCTCTCCACAAACCACCTCAATTGTTTCATTATGCTGAAACCCCTAAAAGGAGAATTGTACTACAAAAGGTGATCAAAATAGAAATGGAGGTAATCTGAAGGGCATACGTTTAATACATTCAAAGCCACAGAGGAACCTTGCTTTCCTGGTGATGAATTCTGATCTTGATTAAGTTACATGTTTTTTATATATATAAGAGAACTAGCTAATGTCAAATGCTGCAGTCATTTTGCACATCTCTGATGTTGCTGCTATTTTCAAATATCCATCACTTTAAAAAAAAAAAAAAGTCCATAGCTATATAATGGTTTTTTATTCTCTAGGTGCAGAGTTTTATATTGTTAAAACACTTTACTGTACAGTGTTTTATTGTTTATCTTTTAACACTTCACTATTAGGTTATTCTTACACTTTCTTCTAAGGTCAACATTTGTGTGACCATTTTTTCTATAATCTTTTTGCTGCTGTAAACACCAGAATTTCCCCATTGTGGGACAATAAGGGGAGTTTTTTATTCTATTCTATTCTGCTCTATTCTATTCTGTTATATTATATATATATATCTAAATCTTTCATTGATTTTACATACAATTCTGCCTTCTAGCTTATTTGTCAATGTAATAGTATGAAATCAACTCACAAAAGGTGCCAAGACAAAAAAGGGACAAGACAGGAAACTACATCCTACTTTAACAACACAAAGTGATGAATCACAGCACATTAGGGAAAAGCTTGCAGAAGAGTTTGAGAAAATGTGAAAAAAAGATCTCATGCAGCATGAAATCTAATATGAAACAGCTACATATGCAGCCATGAAAATAACTGAAAAAAATAACTGAAAAAACAACAACATCCTATTACAAACCAGGCTTCAGTCTTTGTAAAGATACCATACACTGTTGCAATAAATTTTGTGAGAAAAAACAAGCTATCAAAACAGAAGTCCAACTAAGAAAGTTTATAGAGGAACAGTAAGTGATCTACTATGTGATCTTTCTTACCTATTATACAGACATTATAATCTAAATATATCCCAAAGACTAGAGGCTCAACAAAAATGAACTGAGGAGACGGTAACAACACTGCGCTCTGTAGCTCTGTGTTCTGTTATCATTGTTGCCAGTACAATATTGCCTGTGCTCTGATTAATTGTACACAGCACAAAAGAAGCAGAGATAAGCATACTCCCACAACCACACTCTCATATGCAAATGCTCCTGGAAAAATTGCTGCCATACAAACCTGAATAACACAAACATGCACACTCACTTCACAGTCATGCACCAATGTATGAACCCAGTATTTATTCAATTTTCACAAAACAATTGAGCTCAGATATATGAAACTGTAAAAAATTATTATTAAAGTTTTTAAAAGTCGGTCAACATGAAGTAAACCAGAAAATACGAATTCAAGTTTCCTGTTCAATGAAGACAGTGTAAAAAGACAAGACAAAAAAAAAATGCATTTCTTTGTTCAGCTGACGGAGGTTTTTCCATGTCAACCCATTCAGGTGTAGGCAGGTACACCTGTATTTTACAAGTTCATATAAAATATGTCTTACTAAGTGGAGAGAGATTGTGTAAAAATTTGCTTTCCTTATTGTTTTTCTTGATTGAGTGTTAATAATCTAGTGCTCTGTTTAAGTACGAACCCTGGAGAATAAATCCTGGATTCCATCTTCCAGGAGTGATTGTGTTGACTTCAGCTATAACACAATTTCATACAATCCCTCGGAGGGTCTTCAGGCCTTGAAGGGTCATTCTTGGAAACAGACAATATTGTCTGTACTACAAAACGTCTTACTATGTAATACCATGTCAAACTAATCTGTCTCGGTGATGTTGACACACTTAATTGCATTTTATTTGCATTTAATGTGCAAACAGTTTTATTAGTTTGATTAAAAACAGCAGAATCAGACATGGTGTAAGAAAACTGAAAAACTGCACAGTCAATATTTTTCAGAAACCTATTACTGTATTGCTTGATTGATTGATTTACTCCACTCACAGTGGATAACTTTACCCGTTACATCGGCTCAATAGTCAGAAAGAAGAAGAAGGTGCCAATAGAAGGAAAATGAGCATGGGCTAAATACAGTATATACAGTGAATACAGTGCGTATAATGAACTTTATTGACTGAAATACTTGTAAGACATAATTTATCCGAACCACACAAAATGCAAATCCACAGATGATATTATTTTAATTTATTATGTCACAAAATTTGGTGCTTTAGTGTTCTCACCTCTTATCTCTTCTTCCCTTCTGCATCAAGAGAAACTGACTGTGACAGATGAGCTGGTAAATTGGGATGTTTACAGTCATCTACAAAACCTTGTATCAAAAATAACTTTGATACAAAAAATGACTCAAGTTAAACTCCGCATGGAAGATTTGGTTTTATATCATGAAAATGAGTTAAAGATAAGAATTAACATAGCAAAATCTTACTAATGCAACCGGGCATGACAGTATTAAATCTTTATAATATCATCCTAAATCAATTTTTTTTTTTACTTTTTTAATTACTAAGATGTTTTTGAAAAAACAATAAACTCAGAAATGTTGAAAATATTCTCACTTTATGAAATTAAAACTGAGGCAAATAAAACATTGAGTTCGAATTTAAAGAATGTAAACAGTCACTCAGTGTGTCAATGTATTTCAGTCAGATATTCAGTCAGTGTTTCATTTTGCAAACACTATACAAGATGACAATAAAGTTTGTCTAAATCTTTCTTTCAGAAATGTATTTTTCTTGTCACTCCTCTTTAGGGTGGATTTGTGGATGGGAGAACACTTAGTTGTCCTCTAGACATATTCCTCCAACTGAGCTCTGGGTCTTACCAGCTCATCCAAAGTTGCAGAGAACCTATTGGTTACTTCTCCTATTTCCTATTTGCTGGGTCTAATTTTTTTAATACTGGGCCAAACTTTGTAGGTATGCAGTCGTGTAATTCTGAGTCTTTCATAGAGCAACTATATTTGTACTATGATTAAATGACAGGTTTATTGAGTATCTTTATAAGGTAAAGTTGTTGATTGCACTGAATCTTATTAAGGGGGGTCTTATTCGAATGGCCTGTTCTTCTCAGATTTTCAATTTGTAACTACATCTTTCTATACATTCATTTGGCCATCCACAATAAATCCAAAATACATTGAGGCTTGTGGCAATATTGAGACAAAATAAAAAACAACATCTAATAACAGATTAGTCTCTAGAATAGTTTTCATGTTTAATGTTTTTAGGTTCGTCTCTAGAATATAACTTCTTAACCAGAAAACCTGTCATTTTGATTTAAATGAGTTTAGTCTAATCATAAAACACATTTCCCAAACCTGCGTATCCTTGCAGGTTTGGAAGGGGGGGAGGGCCTTTATATGTATCTTATTATTTTTAATAAAAAAAAAAAAGCCACTATGCCATTTGGAAAGTATAACTGTTAATATTTTAAGAAATATATTTTATTTTCTTTGTTTTATTTTAAAGGGACATGCCTTTTCCTCTGCATGAAATGTGTTGTTGTTGACACAGGCAAACGGAACTAGACTCGATTCTGTTGCATCACACCTCTGCTCAGTTTTGAGGTGTTGGCAGTTTTCTTATAACCTAGGCCATCTTTATGAGGAAAAAACAATTATTTTTATCATAGCCTCAAAGGGGTCTTTGCCATGAAGTGTCATGTTGAACTTCCACTGACCAGTATGAGAGTCTAAGAATGATTACATCAAATTTAGCATACTTGCTCTTATACCTGAGACCATGTAACATTAAAAAGTCATATTAGAGGGCAAATTCTTGACTGGGCACAATTTGGACATTTAGACTTAGGGGTTTGCTCAATTTGTTGCCATAGGCTCATAGAGGTTTATGCAGCTATTTTTTGTTTACCAAGCAGGGGAGAGAGCTGTGTATACCGCTGGAAGGAGGGGAGTGTATTGGATTGTTGTTCATCAGATTATAATATATTGTGTTAGCTATTCCGAACTGGAGGTCTTTTCCCAGACTGGAACCTTACTCATTGTTTAGGCCCCTTTCAAACATCGACACAGTTTAAATGCATAAATGGCACTTATTCTGGACGGGATAGGGAATAAAGCCTACCCCCTTTCAACCTGATGTTGTCAACAATGGGTGGTGAGGTTGCTGCAGAGACGAGTGAAGCAGAGATGAGTTCTGAGAGGTTTAATTGCAGACCAAAGGTAGCAGAGGCAGAAATCCAACTTAAAATATTAAACAAACCAAAATCATGGAGACATCAGGGGAAAAACGAGTCTGAGGAGCCGGGGAGAGATGAGCAGAGTAGACAATACAGCAACGAGAAGGAACCAGCACTGAGTGACTGCAGAGGTGGAGTATTTAAGGAAAACAAAACAAAGGATGGACTAACGAGCTGAATGAGGAGCAGGTGTGGGTGGAACTGGCAAGAGGGAATCCAAGGGGAAAGAAAACAATCACAAGGGGGCAACAGAGAGTAAACAAAGAATGCTAGAATATCATGGAAAATAAAAACAACCAATAACAGAAAACTGAAAACTCAGAGTCACAACAAATGAGAACCATAACAGATGTATGCTCACTCGTTTTGGCATATCCAGTGAGGACAATGTGTTGACTCCCATTGACTCCTATTGACTTTCGGTCATTTCCAACCATTTCTATGCCCTAACCCTGACAATCTTCTTAAACCTAACCAGTACATAGCTCACCCTAACCCTTAATTAAACTCAATTCATACCTTAGTCCTACATTAGCAAAGAAGGAAGTGAAGACCAACAAAATGTGCTCTGATGCAACTGAACACATGTTCATTGAATAAAGTATGTTACTCGGACAAAACCCTAATATCCTAAATTTCCTTTAAACCTGATCCTGAGATTCACTATTCCTCATTGTCACTCTCCTCAAGCTCACTGTCAGAAA
Source organism: Cyprinodon variegatus (assembly GCF_000732505.1). Taxonomy (NCBI): domain Eukaryota; kingdom Metazoa; phylum Chordata; class Actinopteri; order Cyprinodontiformes; family Cyprinodontidae; genus Cyprinodon; species Cyprinodon variegatus. Next base: position 779,092 of record NW_015150810.1, read on the forward strand.
GAATGGACCTCATGCAAGAACCATTTGTACGAACAAAAGTTGTTCTTTTGTACAAGCGACTTTGCATTCACCATTTTTCTCCTATTTCTAATTTTTCCCAAGTATAATTAAAGCGGTTGTCCATTTTATTAGGTTAAATTGTTATATATTATCAAACTCTGTAATTTTGTCAAAAGGAATAACAGTCAGTGAAGTCTATGTAGGATCAAGCTACTATTGAAATAACATCTGGAACAGATAATTGATGGAAAGTTCAGCAGTATGGTAGACTTCCATTCATTTCACTCCATGGCATCTTCTTGGCTTTGCTATTACAAAAAAGCGGGATGTTCAGATCTGTCTGAATTGATCAATTAAGAGATTCACGGTTAACAATTTAGATAAATAAAGATGCACATTACAGATGTGCATGTGTATAGAAAGGAGAAATTGCTAAATTTTGTATCGTGTTGTTTAATGGCGAACTAATTAAATATTTACATTATGTTGCACCTCTTGTCTCCATCAGTAGTTTTCATTGACTCCTTTCGGATTAAAAGATTTTTATTTTAATTTTTGTAACAGTGCATCCACAGTATTTATAGCTATTGGGATTTATTTCCAACTGCTTGGCTTTAACTTATACTTTAATTCTGCTGCTCAACTCTGTCAGCAAACCCTCGACATCCGAACCAGTTGAGTTTTTCTTCTGCGTCTCCAATGCCGTTTCTATGAACACCTTCTTATAAGCATGGGAAGTTGTAGCCCACTTATAGCCTTATGTGGAGTTATTGGGGCAGTAATTATACAGAGGAAAATTTCTTGTGAACGCCTGCTCACTTAAGCACAGGTGGACTGCATCAAGTTTACGAGGATCATCTACAATCATTTAGTGAAGTTAAGAACATTGTTGAATCTAATGTGGTGCATTTGTAAGAGCCCACAGTAGGAGAAAAGTAAGAGAAATTTATGATGCCAATATGAAAAATGTTATTACACGTAGCCAAACGAGTGTAACGCCTCAATCCCGCTCCTTACACCCATAAAATATTTGTGCATCCATTTCCTGTGAGTAATAGTGGATAGTTCAGCAAAAAAAAAAAACAAAAAAAAAAACAACTGACTATGGCGATAACCACGCATCTCTGCACACATCCATCCATGAGCATGTTATTGTTCAAACAACAGTGGTCTAACTGTACAATGTTACCCTGAGGCAATGAATGGAAAACTACCATTTTAGTACATAAATAAAAACAAAAAGGTTCCTTACTCAATCAAATGTGCTTCTTATCCTACTAATGCAAATCACAGATATTATTTCAACCTGTCCAGGGAACACCTCTGGAAATGAGCAGATATGCTATAACCTGGTAATTTTTTTCTTTTCTTTTTTTTATTTTTTATTTACAAAGATCTTTGTTGTGCATTGTACAGTACCTGTGGAAAAAAAACTTACCATACCAAATGCAGAGGAGAAATCAAAGAACATGTTCCTCACAATTCTGTCTGGCTTGTGTAAATGACAGTGTGTTTGTTGAAGTAGGTGTGTAAAGGCCACGCTTGTCTCTCCAAAAACAAAGAATGTCAGAGAAGTTTGTAAGGAGATCACTCCTCACTCCTTCACTGCAAAAACAATCAGACCTCCTTCAGCAGCCATCACTTGTTCAAAATAACAGCTTGTGAAAAGGAGGCCCTAAGAAGAAAATAAAAAAATAAAATAAAACTATGCTGTAATCTGTATAATTTTTTGGGATTCATCATTTAGCAAAAAATTATTAATTAGAGACCTAATAGGCTGCAGCATCCCGGCCCCTAATTCTTAACTTTAGCAATGTACAATTTCAAAGATAATACTCAAAGAAGACTATACCAAACAAAGAATTAATGTAGTTTTTATCCCTATCAAAGTTATACAAAGCCTTTCAAGGTTTCTAATACATAAAATCAGTCCATAGTAAAGGTTGGAAAGTCTCTTTATTCATTCTGCTCTCGATTCAAAGACAGAACTTATCTATTTGTCGCTGGATCACATTAGATTTGGCATCTGGCATCAAACCCCTTGGCATCTGGAAGAGTCCTCATAACACAGCCCATTGATCATGCATCCTTTAGTGCCAATTTATGTGCAATAAAATCCAGATCTCTGAGGCAGAAGTTTCTTTACTTGTTGTTTTATTTGCCTCCTTCTTGAATATGTTGGATGTACTTTCTTATTCATCGTCTAGAGACGTTGAAAAACGTTTTTTAAAGACTCCCGGTGTTTTCACTGCCTTCAGCTCGAATAAATGATTTGGTGTCAGGGGTTCTAAATCATTGGCCGTTGTTTGAAACAGCAGTTATTTAGAGTGGCATCCATTTCACACGTGGTGTTGACAGGATTTCATCATTTAGTGTTTTTTCCTTAGAACAGATGTGAGAGTCTTTTTGATGAATTAGTCATTCCCAGACTCTGCCATGCTGACCCCTTAAAGGACAGTTAAAGATCTATTTAAGTCCCCCTATTAAGCAGGTGGTTTGAATCTTTTAGTAGTATCACTTTTTTAAAGCTTCTTGTATTTCTTTTTATGCTCCCAAAAAGTTTGTTTCTGTTCTTACTCTTGGTACTGTTCCTTTTCTGCATTCGAATCATATAAAAGCTTAATACTTTAGTGAAGAAGTTTGCCATCTCATGCTAAGTAGCTCGCCTTACTACACGGGTGAACATAATCCCCAAATATTTTACCTGAGCTTGTCCCTTTTTTACTTTGATGAGACCAAGTAGTCAATGTCAAGGTAGCTAAAAGAAATCAGATCTAGAAACAAAAATGGTCCTCAGAAAGATCGGACATTTTCTGTTCACAAGGTTTTGCCTGCATGCATCTACAAAATGCACAACTTTTTGTGATTTTCCTGGCTAAGAGATTTGCATGAGGGAGCAAGAGTTTCTAACCTAGCACGGAAAGCATATGGCTTCATCCTGAATGTTTCACTTGATTATGGATTTTTTGTAGGATGAGATTAGATATATATGTTCAACTTTAGGTAGAGAATTTGTCTGTTGTTTTTTTTTGTTTGTTTGTTTCTTTTTTTTAATCATCCAATAGGCTCTATGAGTTGTGCAATGGCATCTTCAAGTCTACAGTAACTCCACTGCAGCGGGTCCTGAAACCTGCTTGTTGGAGTCTTTCTTGGACCTTTGTGATATGGCATGTCAGGGTAACTGGTCTTCAGTCACATCAATGAAACAATCTTCTGTGTCAGGCTAAGGTTGAGGAGGTGCTGTAGAATCCCATAGCACCGTCTTCTAAATTGGTTGAGAACAAATGCATAGAAGGAGGAGTCTCCATGGCAAAGGTGCAAGATAAAACATTTGAGGTGTAAGATAATAGGTTTGGGGAAAAAGGAAGCTGAGATACTCATTTGAATGCGGGCAGGAGAGATGGATGCTTAGTTTTTTCCTAAGCTGAACATATTGAAGAATGTATTCTGCTTGTTCGCTCTGTCCAGACTTTTTGTCTGATCCTCTTTTTCTACTTGAAGCCTATAATCTTCTTCATCCCTTATCACACTAATCAGAAATTTTTCAAGCCTTTTTTTCCAGGTTCTTGTATGTCTCTTTCTTTTCTCTTATGTTGACCCTAAGTTGCTTCTGTATATTCTCAATAATTCCCTGCCTATTCCTGAAGGATTACTAAACAAGAAACGTTTTTTCTTGTTTAGTAGTTCCTTCGGATCACTAGTGATGCATGCTATAAAACGGGGAAGGCATCTGGCTGTTCTCGTAGTGATAGTATTTATAGAAGTTTATATAGTCAGTGACTCACTCGTTCATGGTATAGATGTCCGCTTGATGTGGCTGGCACAGTGAATTCTAGTCTATAGCCTCAAAACAACCCTTTTATGGCTTCCTGCGGCAATCTATTTAGTTCCCTTATTCCTGCAACAATTTAATCTATCTTTCCTTCCCTCTTAAGCAACTCAGGTTTGTTTTGCTGAAATAATTCATCTAAAATCTCACCTTTGACATGAAAGCTGTGAAGCCAGCAGGGCATAAAGGGCTATTTGTGACAAAAAAGTCTACATGCATCAACGACTAATGGCTTTCAAAAAGCTATCAGTGCTGTCTGGCTAGTGAAAAGCTACTGAATTCCTGCCTAAATGGAAAAAAAAAACTGGGCAGGTATGACATTAAAAATAGAGAAACTATAATAAAATAATTTTGCTAAATGTTTTTAACCAAGAAAAGGAAAAAAAAAAATAGGAACGAACAACAATAAAGGGATGAAAATAAATCAAAAACCGGGATTTGAGATCAGACGATCACAAAAATCTCAAACTGTAATGGTACATTTGGGCTTTTGTCTTGTAGATTACCTAATACAAAGAGACATACAAATATTCTCTCATAATATTTATAATTAAGAGAATATTTTTATGTTGAATTGTAATCTACGTTGGACATAGAATATCTAGCAAAGCATTTATTTTCTCCAATGTATCATTAACTCTGTTGCCTGATGGACGGCATAACATTGCAGAGAGGTTTGAGTATTCTTATTAATGTCACTGCATTCGCTCTGTCAGACCACTGAATGATCCATCCACCCATTTAGTTTTTGTCTCCGATGTCAAAGGACTACTTGAGAAAGATAAGTGGGTTCAGATGCACAAAATAAACAACCATCTGAAATACAGCAGAGGGCAATTTGACCTAACAAGCATTTTTTGGGGGGGGAGAACCAGGGGAACTTGCTCCTACTTAATACAGTTAATGAGACATGTTTTTACTGGTCAATGCAATCTGTTAAATATTTAAAAATGTGATATTTAAAAAAAAGATTTAACAAGACAGCCTTCACTGGGGTTTTTAGATCTTAGTGAAGCCTCTTGCTGTTAGATCCAGTCTAGAAAAGGACAGATAGACACATCTAAAGGGACTGACCACCTGTAGGGACAATCGTGGAGGAGTGACAGACAGGCAACGAAGCCCAGTTTTCTCAGTTTTTTAAACTAAAAAACGGCCTGGACTCATCTGCAGTCCCTGGCAACTCTTGTAAAGTTAATCAGGCACTTTAGTATGGATAGATTAAACCTTTTAGCACTATTGTCCTTTTTTATTTCTTTGTTTTTCTATGTTTTCCATAATCTTTTATCATCTTTTAGCAACAAGTTTGGTCAAAGGCTTTCCTCCATCCACTTCCGTACTTAAAGCATGGTTGTAGAAATAAAACAGTAGACAAACCCCATGGATCATAAGTTCATTGTTGCTCATTCTTGTGACAGCAGGAGGCACTGCTGCTCCTTGAAATTATGGTATGTGACTCTCAGGGCTTTTGAGATTGACTATATGCCACCTTGGCTGGGCCACTAAACTGTGATTGAAATTAAATGTTACTGGAGAGCAGAGCAGACTGTCATATCAAATCTAAACACTGGCAGAGGGGTTCTTTGGCAGTTGTAAATGATAGAAATATACTTGAACATAATCTGTTGACGACGATTAACCTTGTACAATACCATATAATTAATAACAGGACTGTGTATATTTTATTTGTGTGCATGAATGCATGTGTTTCCATTAAAAAAATGGAAACATTTAAACAACATTAATGAAAATTGTTGTAAAATCTAATTCCTGTTGTCAGTCCAAAATTAAATTAGCCCAAAGTATTTCAAAAGTTCAGCCACATTTAGGTGTCATCCCCTAAGAGGAGCTTTTATATGTAATTACAAAGACCTACATTCAGCGTTTGTGTTAATATTATGAGAACTTGAGAAGAAGAAAATATTGCTTCAGTAAGAACATAATATAGAATTTAGTCTGCTTTTCAAAATAAAATTCAAACATCCAGTGTAGCATCCTATAATGTTGAATGATTTGACTTTTCTTTTTATAGTCACCAAATTAATCATGAGTAAATACTTAATTAAAGTAATGTTTTATAGACAAGCATGCACAGGTTTAACTGAAGATAATAAACTTTCTTGATTTAATTCAAACCGTCAAACTTGTATTTTATATACTATTGCATGGATATATATATATGTTTATATATAAACTGGCGACACAGAGAACAATGATTTCAAAATTTTTGTTAGCTTTCATTGTTAGGACACAGCACATGAAAAACAAAAATTCAGCTTGTGAATATTATAATGTTAATTAAGACTTTTAAAAGAGGAGTGTGCTGCGCTTGCTTGATACAACACAGTGAACCATCAACAGCAGATGATGTCTCCATAAAAGATTACTGACTGAGGTAATTTTACACTGAGTCTCAGCTACTTTTAACTCCTACCTCTTTGTTCCTCTTTCAGACTCTGGGACCTTGATTTCCGAATAAAATGGGGAAAAAGCTTTCTCCTCTTAACCCAAATGAAAAAAGCTTTTTGATGTTGTCTGTTGTCATGTGGTGGAAGGTGCTAATAAGAGGTATTTTAGTTTCTCGAACGCGCAGCAGGTGAAGCCTGTTGAGAAGTTCTGGGCTGAGTATGTTTATAGACAGAATTTTTTTTTTTTCATGTTTTTACAGTTTTGGCTTAATTAGTACCCTAACTGTGTTATTCTTTCAGCAAACAGTGCAATAATTAGAGCTGATCATTTAGACAATCAATTAATCACAATTAATCAAGTCAATCATTTAAGCTGGAAAATACAGCAACAAAAAAATATTTCATACTACAGATGCACATTTCTTACATCTACACATCTTTAATTATGTAAAAATCATTATGTAGCCTTTATATGAAAGAGAAATATTGGTCTTGGAGCTAGATTGACACACAGGAGCAGGCTGAGATAGAAATAAGAACAAAGTTGGCTGTCAGATCTCCAACAGGGATGTCGTTAAGGACTTTGCAAACAGCAAAGCTTGGAAGCACAAGTTTAAAGAAATACTGAGGTAGTATTGAGGGGAAATGGTGTAATATAAAGAAGTCATATTTGTGGATAAATATAATTTATATTTTCAGATAGAGCTTTTGAATATTGGTACATAGATCTGCATTCGATTTCATTTTAGGGAAATCTCTTTTTACTTTTCAAGAACAATGTTAATATTTCATTCTGTTTGGATACACTCTGAGAGGAGTCATGTTCTTAGGCAAGGTGGTAATAAATATAGTCTTCTTCAGGATTATGTGGGCCAGAAAAAGAGTATAGCATACAATTCTGTGTTAAACAGCTATTTATATTGATTTTATTATCATATAATTTAATCATAATCATCAACCTAAACAGATGGTCGTGTTTGTCTCAGGTGGATACATGCTAAAGTTTTGTCTTTTTTAAAAATCCTCTGAGAATATCAGGCCACCTTTTAAAAGAAGTGACAACATCCAGAAAAAAAAACCCTTATCAAGTAACACACCATTTCAGCTGTTTAACAGCATATTTAATAGCCCAGAGCACCCAGTTGTTGCTCTGTTACATCACAGCATAAAAGACAAAAAGACAACTTCACTTCCATCCATGGGTTTTAGGCTTGAGGTTTCCATGAAAACCACTGGTATGAATATTTTTAGCATTAGGCAGAACAAAGGGTTCTTCAAGCATTTTCACTTTTATGAAAATTATAAGAGCTATATCAGCACCATCAGCCATTTTTAATTTCCAGCTGCACCAGCATATGCAAAGCTATAACTTAATTACCCATCAAGTTACCCATAAAGTGATTTGAGACCTGTTGTAATGACACCGGAAATTCTCATTAAATGCTCAGTGTATGCCACTAACAGATTAACATGCATTGTCATATATCCCTTTGGGTGACACATTTTCTTTGATTTTTTTTTTTTTATTATTATTATTATTTTAATCCCCTTCTGTTGAAAATGATAGTGTCTGTTTGAGGTTTTGAATTTTCCTCAATAATTCTGTGTGAAAACGCTGTTCCAATAGTGGTAACTGACACTAAACAGGAATAATAACTTAACTGGAAGTCAAAATGGGCTTTTTGAGGCTGAAGGACATGTATAAAAAGCAACCACCGTTAATCCAATGCATGAAATTGCTTCTTTGGTTGAGTGAGCTTTTGTCTCTGAGGAGTTCCTTGATTCAGAAAGGAATCAGCCACACACTGCTCAAGAATTAGAACCTGTTAATAAAAGCTTAAACATTTTTAGGAATAAATTAACATTAAAAATCTGAATTTTTCGAAGCTAATAGCAAATGAAGGCAAACATGTATCTTTACTGGTCTTTTTCGAATATTTGATATAGTAGATAAATTTTCATCAGCATAATTTTTCTTCCATTATATTATTTAGTGCCAAGCCCTCAGAAAAAAAAATCTAGTTTTAAATTAAAATCAAAACCATATGCACATGTCTCTGAATAAATGTGATACTTGTTAAACATCCACTGTCTAATAACAAAAACAAAGAGTTTGTTATTGATTACAGTAAACAGTAATATTGTGTAAATATATAATTTTCCTTGTTCTCTTGCTAATATTGTAAGGTGTTTATCCTGATGTTCAGATTTTATATAAATACATATGTCTATTTACCTATTTACCCAATCGTCTCCATTTGTGACAATGGTGCTGATGGTGAATGTTTTTTTTCTTTATAAATAAAGGATGATAAACATGGTAGTTATTATTATCTATTTATTTTTATTGAAACAATCATTATCATTAGTATAGATAGCTAAACCTTGGCTTGACATGACCTGAGAGAAGGGTGAAGTTGCTGACCGTTGGTGGTCTCATCACTCTGTGCTCATCATGGTAACCTGCATATAGGACATGTGGCTGTGACACAGTGCCTCTCCTATTTAAATGCATTACATTAGTATGCACACATCATCCCCAAGGCTGGGAGAGAAGAAAAAAAGAAAGAACAGAACAAAGTAAACCAACAAAATATAAACACAATACAGACTAGGGAGGGTCTGGTATGCTGGGTGTCCTCTGGCTGGGTCACCCTCTGTGGCACTTTCCCTGCTCGGATACAAACCCTGTTCGGGAAAAAAAGCTACACACTGGGCCCACTTCTGACTGCATCACACTATCTTAGGGAAGAAGTATATCAAACATAGGTTAGGCATGGCCTGCCTGGAGCATTAGAGCTGCCATTTAAAGTTTTTCTAAAGGTCTAAAGGAGTTAAGATCAAATTTATTATCAATATCATTACTACTTTTAATTATTATTATTAGCATTATTATTGTAATTATTTATATAATTTTAGCAAACATAAACTCTTAATATCATCATAATAATCACCATTGTCATTATTACTTTATTTTTAACACATCAGTTTATTATTATGATTCTTACAAATATTTTCACTATAACTACAATCAGGATGTTCTTATTATTAACATTGTTTCTACAACTTAGAATTTGTCACAAATTTAGAAGTATTTCTACAAATTTGTCAATACTCAAACTGATATTACTTTCCACTCCCCTTTCAGACTCAGTTTCTTTCTTTCTGTTGATCTTTGCTAATTCGTTACCGGTAATTATTTTCACAATGATCAGATTATGAGTAATCTATGCCATCCAAAACTTATAGGTTAGGTATGTTTGTGTTTATGTATATTCATTTCTATTTCCTCCTCTATCCAACTGTTTCACGTTGCTACTTTTTTTGTTTACCGTAATGTTCAGTTTATAATAATAATAATAAAAGAAAAAAAGGTTTAGAAATCCTGTCCTTGAGGGTTGGTGGTGGGGTTTAAGTTGATATTTGCTCTTTAAATGATGATCGTTTGACTCATATAATTATTTTATTAGTCTTGTGCATTGAAACGCATGTTCAAACTGTTGTTTTATATGATAGTCTACTTATTTTGAAGATGTTTGGAAATTGATATTTTTTATGGATAGCCACATACGTTAACAGGTTCATATTGGTGAAAAGCAACGTTTTTACACTTTTGGGGGGCGTTCAAAGAGAGTATATTTTGTACACTGGTTAAAACTTAAAAAGTTATGAATGGACCCTTGGTATTTGGTAGGGCAGGTACAATTAACATGGACCATTAAATAAAAATGTATATTATGCCTGTATCATAGTCCTTATACCATAACCAAATCACAACACTCATCCCCTGAAGAGCTTTTAGCATTTAAAATAAATTAGAAAAAAAAAAAAAAAAAAATGTAAATACATTTGGAAATTTCCACAAAAAAAACAAAACAGATACTATTAATAAAATTACTATAATAAAAATAAAAACATGAATCAAGGATCAAATAAGTGTATGTATTAGATATACAAATGCATTTCCTGTGACATGGCTGCATAACTGCAGCTGTATGAGCTGGGATTTTGTTTTTGTTTTTTAAAGTGGGAAATCTGGTAAAGGTCCTAACATTTTGTGGGAAGACTGTTCCACGGGATGTCTACTTTCACATAAAAAACATTTTTAGCAAAGGACATTTAATAAAATGTATAGTCTCCAAGGGTAGCAGCTCTTGTTGATCTGGAGGTATCCAGTCTGTTAATAATACAATAACATCATTAAAAAATAAATTTATGCAACTGAAATTGAAAGCTTAAAAAGTTAAAAATATATATATATTTTATGTAACAATGATTGACTGGATGATGTCTGTCTAAAATCTTTAATATGTAGCCTTATGTAGATTGACTGTTTGAGTCCAGACAGTTGTGGAGTAAGACAGATGTGACAAGATTATTGTATTGAAAAAGACTTGAGCAGGTTCAGGTTTCAGACAACTCCAGATCATTCTAAGACACTTCATACTAATCTTCTTTTTTCTAACGATACTTTAAAGTTTAACTGATAAATCAATGTTACTACTCCTGACTAAATTATTTTTTTATGTTTTCAGACAAGATTCTACTTTACTGACAATTGCCTCGTCTTTGCCAATTTTCAAATCAACCAGCAAATTAAGGAATATGTTCTTGCAGAATTCTGTTAATATAGAGTGCAGATTATTTATAGTTTAACTGTGGCGCTGCAGTCTGCAGGACCTCGCCAACCGAATGTGTTCCTGAGCGTTCTTGTTTTTCCGACAGTCCAAAAATGTCCCACTCCTGAAACGTCATCACAGCAAGAAGCTTCGTCATCACGCAACCCCGGAAATGCTCAACCGCATAGCTTAATTTTGTTTTGACAATGATGGAGGAAGAAGAATTAGAACTAGCTGAGGATTTAGAGGCAATTTTGCATCTAACTCCAGAGGTGCAGCTAGCTATTGAACAGGTAGGTAGTTAGCCCAGTCGGCTTAATACAAAAACTCATTATTCTCGTTTTTTTACAAAAAGAAGGTGCAACTGTTAGCTGGCTAACGTATCCTGCGAAATTACCTGACAGGACGTTGCTGGCTAAACCATTGATTGTACAACAATAACGAAATTTCCCTTGTTAGAAATGCCTTCTGAAAGTAAATGCAGTTTAAATTCAGGGTTGACATTTCGTTGTGGTTTTAACCTAAAGCTTATTGTTTTTTTTTATACAAGGTTTTCCCCAGCCAGGACCCTCTTGACAGGGCAGACTTTAATGCTGTGGAGTATATCAACACACTCTTCCCCACCGAGCAGGTATAGTACCTTTGTTCTAAGGACTAAGCTCTTTAAGAGTTTAATTGGTTCGTTTCAGTTTTTTTTTTTAAATATACCAGAACTTGATCCATTAATCTGTAATTCATCGTGAATGACACAGAAGTTATGATGAAAACATTCCTCTCTGTTAGCAGGCTTACTAATTAATAAACTAAGGGTTGGCAAAAAAAAAAAAAAAAAAAAAAAAAAAAATGTAAATACATTTGNAGTTAGTTAGTTAGTTAGTTAGTTAGTTAGTTAGTTAGTTAGTTAGTTAGTTCCATCCATCGAAGAGAAGAGAAGAGAAGAGAAGAGTGAGAATTCACCGATCTGTCTCATTTCTAGTTTTGGAAATTTAGGACCTATCATTAATAGAAGCAGCAATGCACATATAAAAAAAAAAAAAAGATTTCTGATGTATCATAGAGCTTGAAATTTAAATGCTTCATATGTGAGAAGGGGAATTGTAAATTCTGTCATGTAATTAACAGGAAGAGAGAGAAAACGAAACAAAACATAAAATAATAGTATATTATATAAATATAAACTCTTTTAAAATGTTGCTCCAACATTTGCAATCAGTTGAAAACCTTTAGCTGTATTAAGTGCATTGTCTATAATATCTTAACATTTTGCTGTGTATTAAAAGGAAATTTTTATGTAATACATCTAAAGGTTTTGTTACTTTGTTTCAAATTAGACTAATTATTTTGTTTTTATTACTATCTAGGATTATATGTAAGAATTCAACAAACAATATTTGGAAAATAATCTGTTACAACTTTAGAGCAGACTTTAATAAATATGCAGCAACTTTCAAAGACGTGTTAATCACTCTTTTTCTTTTGCAGTCATCTGTAAAAGTTATTAGCAACCGAATTTTAAAAATAGATAAACAAGAAGAAAACATTATATGGTGTAAAACCATTCTGGATATATTTCCTCTATGTGATTAGTAAAGGACAAATTAGCCATGCCATGTATGGTTAAATCTGTCTTGGGGACAAAAAAAGTACTAACAATTAATAACAATAAGGATTCATGGATTTATTTATTTATTCTTTTTTTTTTTTTTTTTTGTACGAACATCAGTAACTTTTTTTGGTTTAACTTTGAGATTTTTCCCGTAATTAGGTCGGTTCGGTTTGATGAAATAAAATGGCTCTGTTTTCACAGTTTTAAAGAATTCTAATGTGACTTTATTGTGATGCAATTATTGCGTACATGTATTCCATGTCCATCAGGGGTCACTGCAATCCTTATGTCGATATACTATACCTGTAGCACACACTTGTTTTTATACCAACCCTTTTTGCATGTCAAAGTAATTTAATCTTGTTCAAGATTAAGTTATTTCTAACTCAAGCATAATTGATGATTTATGGAAATAAAGAACATATAAATCTGATTATGTTGCAGTGAATGATTGTTATGATTATTTTATATTTTTCTAATATTCTGTCTTTTCTTTTTGTCTCCAGTCTCTGGCGAGTATCGATGATGTTGTAAATAAAATCAGACTAAAGATCCGGTGAGTTTTGTGTTTAATGTGTTTTTACCAGTTTTGCACTCATAAGAGATTTGACGGGTCCTTTTAAGTCACAAACTTAAAATAACACTTTGGCTTTGTTTTCAGACAAACTTTTATTCTCTTTAACAACCATAAAAAGCAGTGAATTAAAGATTAGAAAGTCAAATTATACTTTTATGCTATTTTCCCAAAAACAGCCCAAAGGTACAGTTTTCACTATGCACTTTGTTTATCTTTTTCTTTTCCTTGTGTAATATCTTAAAATATTACATTTTTTCTACAAGGTAATTTAAAATAACTAAAGGTTGATTTCACTCTGATATTATAGAGGAGAAATCTGCTCTTCCCTTTAATGGTTATGTTGTCATTTTTTGCATGATAACTATACAGGAGCCTGGGAAAGCATGACTGCAACTGCAAATTAATAATTCATATTAGAACACAAGGTGATGTCTCACTGTGTGTTTGCAGGAGAAAAAGAAAAGTCGTTGCTTCACAGCTCAGCAATTAAACCAGATTCCACTGTTCAATCAAAGCAAGGACACAATCATTACTGAGAAGAAGTCTTTCTCTTCCTTTAGCATCCTCAAAATAGAACAGATATCATTACTTGCAGCAGCAGGTGTGTCTGTTTCATTTAGTGTTGTCAGGCTGTTTTCCTAACTGTGAGATTTCCAACAGCTGCCAACAATTTATATTCCATTAGGTTTCATGACTGACAGATTTATACTTCTGCTGTTGTGGTGGTCAGTTAAGTGTAAAATCTTCTTTAGGTCACTGGTGAATCTGTTTGAGCATCTCTTGTTAGTGCTGCATGATTGATTTCTGAGTGTCAGTAAAACTTGTTTTTTTTTTTTTGCTTTGCGTTTGACAGGCGTCTTGATGACGATATCAGAACAGTAGTGAGAGGCCAGACCAATGTGGGGCAGGATGGTAGACAGGTAAGTTGAACTAAAGGTCCTGATTATCATTTAAAAATCAGATTTGGATGTTGATCTCTGATTTTTGTCTACTTTTAGATCCAGTTCAAATGATTTAATCACATCGCTCAGCATTTTCAGAAAGAAAATTTAAATCCTCTTTTTTATATTGGTCTAAATAACTTTATTTTGCTGGTGAAGCACTCTACTCCACCTTATAGTTGTGTACATAAGTTTACATACCTTGGTGGAACATGTTTTTTGGGCCATTTTTCAGAAGGTGTGAGTGATAACAAAATCTTTTTTTTCACCCATAGTTCTTGAAGTGTAGAGTCAGTTTTTATCTAACAACTGTATTTATTCTTTCATTGTGGATGACACTTTATTTTCTTTGATAGTAAAGCTGCCTATTATCTTTTGCAAAAAGCCTTCAGTTCTTGTAAATCCATGGTCTGTCTTGCATGAACTGTATGTTCGACTGTCTATGGAGCTGCTCAGTGATCTTTAGGTCAGCAGACTGAGGTAACCTTTACTTTGTTTTGCCGTACCCAATGATAGGCTGACTTGACCTTGTGTTTTGAATTATTGTCATGTTGGAATATCCACTTATGTCCCATGTGTAGCATCCAGGCTGATGAGTATTTTCTGAAAACATACTACGTTCATTCTACCGTTGATTTTGACCAAGTTTCCTGGGCCTTTGTTGCTCAGATGTGTCTAAAACATCAGCAATCCACCTCTGTGTTTCACAATTATAATAGTTTACCATTTTTAGGCATTGTTGTCTCCAAACATTTATATTTGTGACTAAAAACTTAAATTTTGGTCGCATCACTCTAAATAAATGTGTTTCTCAATTAATGAGACTAGTCTCTATGCTGTTTGACACATTGTAGGCCACACATTGTGGCTCTCTTCCTGCTACTGGACTGTGCAGAACATTTTTCTGCAAGTGCCTCCCTAATGGCCTGTAAGATGGGAAGTGTTTTGCGCTGCATCTAATGCCGGTGCTTGGACTGGCTGTACAGTCTGGTTTGGCGATTTCCTTTGTCGTTGTCAGCTGTAAATATGCATCTGTCACTTGCTGAGAAGCAAATGCTGGCATTATCCCTACTAGAAGTTCAGCAAGTGGGGAGGCTGTTGGTGCACCAAACGCTCACGTCCAAGGAGCAGTCTGGGGAGTTCTGGCTTGTGAAAAGCACATTTTCCACAGTGACTATTTCCAGGTCTATTTTTGGCTCAGTTTGGAGCAATTCAGGAGTATGCTGTGGAAAGTCGGAACAATAATCTCAAGGATCAATACGAATCAGACACGCAGTGCTGCC
This sequence comes from Cyprinodon variegatus, assembly GCF_000732505.1. Taxonomy (NCBI): domain Eukaryota; kingdom Metazoa; phylum Chordata; class Actinopteri; order Cyprinodontiformes; family Cyprinodontidae; genus Cyprinodon; species Cyprinodon variegatus. The sequence continues at coordinate 794,352 of NW_015150810.1, forward strand.
TTCTCCTCCATTTCGCCCTCAGTCAAGTTGAGCTAGCTGACCTGAGCTTGTGCTTTGCTTGACACAGCACCATAGTGCCCTTTTACGGCGAAAGAGCTGGGAAAAAAAAGTTTTTTGAAGCGCAGCGGGGCACGCCTTAAAACCTGTCTTAAAGGCCCAATATTTTGCATATCGTAACAGACAGACCACTATTTTTCATAGTCGAAAAAATAGTGCGTGCAAAGTCGAATCTTTGCAACCTGAAACAATTTTCCTGGCAGTTGTTGCTGAAACTTTTGTTGTTCTTCCTGGCTGTGGTTTGTTTTCAACAGAATCCCTAATTTTCCACTTAATAACTCGTTTCAGCACTGCTGATCGGCATTATGAGTTTCTTGGTAACTTTTTATATCCATTTCCTGTTTTATGCAGTGTGCTTACCTACCTTCCTGCTGATCCCATGACAGTTAATTTGTTTTCCCCATGACTCAGAAACTTCAGGGAAGCACTGGTTGAAAGATGCAGGGGTCTGTCAGGAGCCTTGAAACTCCCTGACCTTTTATGTACCCACTGTGATTACAACATAAGAGATCACAGATTCTGAATAGCAGATCTAAAGGATGGTTACCTTTTGTTATCCTTTAGACCCATTTATGTGAACTTGTGTGCTTATTACCAAGCCATCATCATCTGGGTATGTAAACTTTTGATCAGGGTCATTTGGAAAAACATTCGTCAGGAATGTATCTTTATAAAACAGGTTTTTGTTTTGAGAACTGCATCAACAAATATTTAGTGTTGACTTTGCTTTTTTATTTTTGCTAAACACTGAAGATTAATCTAATAAATATACAGCAAATCTAAGTGTTATATGTAGTGTTAGAACTAGTATTGTTCTCTTATAGTTAGAAGGGTTCCTTGTGATGTAACCGATACAAAAAACTTGTGCTCCTGTGTGACTTTCTTCTCTGCTTATTGCTTCCATGGAAAAGGACAACATGACTCAGATCCATATTTCCCGAAGCTCAGTCAGCCTCTTTATGGAAAACATGTCTGGGAAATACATTCTCATTCTTCACGTGTTTGTGTTTATCTCTGACTATTGGGGCACGGCGTTGAAAAGCAGATCAAGCTGATGTAGTCAAAGCTTAAAAAAAGGCTAACTTAACACCAGCTTTATGAACATTGTGACCTGTGAATGTTAATAGGTGTCTTTAGGGAGCCCAGCACAGTGGCCTGTCTTACCCAGTCAGCTACCGTTTTGCAGCAGAAAGGCTCTAAATCTCCATCCAGACCAATAACATTAACCAGTCACACACAATAATTTTAGTTTGCTTTTCCAACCCCACTGAGCAATTTTAACATTTCCAGGAAGAAAAAAAAAAAACTTTCAGCAGATGGAAACAGGCTCATTTTATGAAGGGAGAGAGCAGTAGCATAAAAGCAACAGCATCAGCAATTTTAGTCATTTCTGCTGTTGACTGAACTCCATTACTTTACCGGCAAAAATATTAAGGGTGAAACCCAAGATGGTAGCATTTATTAAGAAGAAAGGAAGAAGCAAGTAGGGTGGAGAGAGAAAGTGGAGGAAATCTGGAAAGTGTTTTCCCTTTAGGTCTTTTTTTTTTTCTTCAGGGAGGCAGACAGTAATAAGCTCACTGACAGAGAGAGTGAGGAAATGTCACAGCGATCAGACTTCACTTGCCATTAAAGTTTGCATTGCTAGTATTCCTGCTATTTAATAGCTGTGTTTACATTTTATTCTGTTAATTATAGTGCAAATATTTAGGCTCATTATGATGGCATAGTGATCCCCCCTCTGGTTTAATTGTAATAAGAGTAATTACAGAGAGAAAAACAAAACATTCATATTGAGGTACTAATAATAAGTTTTCTTGCTAAGTCTCACGGGCCAGCAACTGAGACATTTGCTTAGTCAAAATTGCACATATAGCAATGAAAACAATGGGGTGAAAATTCAGATTTTTTTGGTGATGCATATTAATTTAAGAAAAAGGCTCGGGTTCTGATTCTAATTTCTTATCTAGCAGGGTGGATTTTTTTCACATTAAGAGTGTTCAGCTCTCCAAGCTAGTTTAAGATATTTTTAAACTACTCAGTCATGTCCATTACATTTTACATATTTTAAGTTTGATTATTATCTGTAATAGACCTTAATTCTTGAATGTCTACTTATATACATTTGTAGAATTAGAGGGAGTAGATTTTCCAGGCAAAGTAATCATTTTGGCCTTTTTGCCATTTTTGCTGTCAGGCACAAATAAAACAACTGCAGCCCCTTTGGGTCCCTGTTATATTTTTATCAGATGGAGCTGTGCTGTTATTGTCTGCAAGTGTGTTTAATACTTCGTCACAGAGGTTTTAAATATTAAAATCTCTGAATGGTAAAAACAGGACGTATGTTTAGGAGAAATCCTTTTTAATGCGCTCCAAATAAACCTCTCCCTTGACTTTGTTGGGATTTTACATAATTTATGAAGTGTTGTCATTGTGGCAGAACTGACAGTTATTTTGCAAGTTAAAAACAAACATGGAAAAAGCTCAAAGTAGGAGGAGTCTGCTGACATTTAAGAGGGACTTCCTTTTGGAAGTCGAAACAAAAAAAATGGGTAAATTTAATTTTTCAACGGGAAAAACACAGGCTTCTCATAGTCCAAAAACACATTTTTACTTAATAAATTATATATATACCCTTCTCCCATACACATTTAAAATACACATGCACACATACAGTATATAGACATAAATACAACAGCACCTTGATATATGCTAGTTTGTTGCTGCATAGTGACATTAAGGATTCTTCATAAAATTGCCAGTTTATTTTGAAAGCTTTATTTTTTTTCTGGGTAAAAAGCATCGATTGGATTTTTAATAAAGCACCTATGGTTCTTTTTTTTTCCAAGAGGACTAAAATCAATTATTTCTGGTGGAAATCAATGACAAGTTAAATGGCTGCCCATTAGGGCTTCACATCCTTAGGACATTATAAATGTAGTGCTAAATGTCTTAATGGCATCAGCTATGATTATTCTATGATTATTATAGTTTTATTTCTTTACAGTGCCAATACACAGTGTTCTCATCACGCTGCATGGGTTTCATAATCTTTACCAGCTGCTGGTTAATACAGTGAATAATTGTTTTAAATAAGCTAGATTTCATTAAGTAAGGTTACTCACAATGGATGGTGTAGCCAGAAATTTAACTCAAGTAAAAGTAAAAAGTCCAATACTGTAAAACTGCTCCTAGAATGTTTCTTACCCTAAAAAAATTACTCAAGTAAATGTAAATGAGTAAATGTATTTAGTAGGGCTGGGTATTTTCGCCAAAGTCCTGAATCGATTTGATTTTGATTCATACTGTTCTAAATCGATTAATTTCGATTCAATCTGTTTTTACAATAATGAAAGTGGTTCAACTGTGTTTCAAAATACTCGTGAATTATATTTTTTCCTGTCACATTAAACACAGAATGCAAACTTGTAAATCAGACAGTTTAAACTTGAGATATGAACAAAAGTGCAAACTTGTTTGTGAAAAGTGAAAAAGTGAAAACCTCACTCGAGCAAGCAGATCTGACACAGCGGGGACACAGCAGACATGCATGAGCTGCATTATCTTCACTGCACAAACCATATTTGCAGCGTTGTCTGTAACAATTACAGGGTGTTTGCTGGTCAGCCCCCATTTGTTAATGTCTTCAGTCAACCTATTGGCTATATACGCACGTCACTATAAAACTAATCAATCTCATTCCCTAGACATCGATTTTGCAAAAATGTAAAAGAATCGATTTAAAATCGATTAAATCGATTTTTTTTAACCAGCCCTAGTAATTAGTTACTACCCACCTCTGGAGCTGAGAAACCTGATAACATAACAATACTAATAATTGAACTTTTTTGATCTCATGGGCTGCTAAGAGAGCAGTGTGGGGTTAAGGGTTTTGCTCAGAGATCCAGAGTTTTGCAGTTTCCAAGTCGCCTGCACAGTGAGTAAGAAGTTATACAGGTATCAACAATTACCGACTGCCTGCTGATGAGTCCCATTTCGCAGGAATGAGAGAAGAGAGTGGCGATGGCAAGGTGTGCTGATGCTAGCAGCCTTTTCAGGAGTGATGTTAGTACACAAGGAGGACCAAAATCCTTCTTTGTGGAACAAGTCCACACCAAAAACCCCAATTCCTCTCAAATTCCGGAATTTCTAGCAAGTTTTAACTGAACCCTAAACAGACAAACTTTGCCCTGCTTATTAGATTTTAAAGGACACATGTCATTCTTTTAATTTCTTACTTTTCCAATTTAAAACATTTAGTTTTGGCCCATATAACACTCAACTCCGTTCTGCCATGTTTAATAGCAGATATCCGATCATCTAATGATGTAAGAACATTTTTCCCCAGAATATCTATTGAAAGATGCCAACAATTGAAGAATTTTCTATTCAGCCCTACCTACAGTTGCGAGGGTCCATACGGGAGTAGACTCCAAAAAAACCTATATTCCTATATGACTTATGTGCCCATCATTATAGGCTACATGAAAAATTTAAATTCTTAAAAAATAGCTTGGAAAGCTTGAGCAAATCACAATAGTAATTAGCTCCAGTGACATTCCTCTGTTAAGGTTTTATTTAGTCTGTTTTATATATGTGCATTCTGAGCAGTGCCTGCATACAACTTTTTATTATAGGTCAAAAGTAAAAATAAAGAGTTTTGATTCTTAAACATGTCTTTTAGAAAAGACCTCAACATAGTTAGGTCTCTTAATGTTTTAACCTTGGCTAACAACTAACATTAACGTCAGAAAAATCACTTGTTTCCAGATCATGTTTTCACAAAGAAAAAACTGCAACCAGACAGATTGCTAAACAAATCAAACAGAATCAAGGTTCCTTGAAATGCTTTGCTTAAATCAATTTCCCTGCAGATCGATGTACATTGAAGAAATAGTTTTAACAGGCAACTTAGAAGGAATTTTGATCCTGGGGAAAGTGTAAGGACTCACGTGGGTTAATTTACCCAGCAAGCAAACATTTAAATGCATCTTTTGGGGCTTCGGTATCTTTCAGCTTGCAACTCAATGGATTGACAACCAGATGTCCATGATATTGTTGAGCGGTTCCACTGCAAACACTGTGACGTAATAGAGAACAAGACACAATAGAAACTAAAAAGAAGACTAAAAAAATGCCACATAGAGCACATCTAAAAATACCAAAACATGACCTGGAGAATGAATTAAACTCATTTAGAACCATCAAGCACAGACAAATAAAAATGTTATAAGTTGAAAAAGTGGATTTTGCACAAATATGTCTACTTTGAATGGTCTGTATTTATATAGCGCTTTCACATGTCAGGAGACTTGACCAAAGTGCTTTACATTACATTCAGTCATTCACCCATTCACAAACGCTATCTTTATTTAGTCACTTTCTGTTTTGTTTTGTTTTTAATCACACAGCCCCTTATTTATGTTGAGAAACTAAAATCCAAGTGTGAGATTTTGTAACTGTTATGTAAATGTTGTGCAGAGCTTTGTTTCTACCAGTATGACCTTGTCTAGATATGACATCGCAAAACAAGAGAAAAACAAATTTCCTTTTTTTTTTTAACAATTCAGTCTGTCAGGAAAAAAAAAAAACAAAGGTCCAAGGGGAAGGAAAGTAGAGAGAAAAAAAAGTTATTATTTATTCTTGGCTTGCATACAGAATTTTAACTCAAAGAGGTATTCTCTTGTCAGTTACATTGTTTACACATGTAGGGTGGAGGGTGTTGTTCAGACAAAGTCCCAGCTGCTAAAATAGCTCTGTTTAGCTGATCTGATTTACTGCAGTGTTTAGCTTTAAATTCAGAAGTACCTTTTAATGTGCCCTCCTTCTCGAACCACTCCACTGAGGTCTGCCTGCAAGACGAGTAGGGTTTATCTTTAGCATGTGCAAATGTTTTTAAAAAGAGGCTCCACTGCGTCTTATCTAAACTTTACATTGCTGCCTTTGTGAGCATCGGAACATGTGCAGCTTGTTGCATGTCAGCGATGCACTGGTTTGTGGGAACGCCGATATCATCTCTAGCGTGGAGGCGACTGCTAGACATATATCCTTTGAGCTTTCTTCCAGGCTAAATACAGGAAAAAGGCACTAGGAAGTGTGCCTGATTCACCCAGCTGAGACTGCATGTGCAACAGTTGCACCATTGGAAGTTCTTGCATTTGTTTATTTAAGAGCCACTCCAGCAAACCTCTTAAAAGATTCAGTGGCACTTACACCCTCACGGGGCTCAGATCAAACAAGCTTCACCTCTTATTTAATTTCCTACAATTAATTCCTTAATTAGCTAAAATGTGTGGGTAAAAGGAAAGTAAGATGTATAAAGCAGAGCTACATTTCGATTCTCTTTGCTTAATTAGAACCAGACTTGCTGTGCTGCCCTGAGAGGGAAAAAAAATATGGTATCTCTAGAAATATAGAGTCTAAGCTTAGTCTGAAAAAGCCACGCTTTGAATGATTTACGAGCAAAACAATTCAGATGTTTTTTTACATAAACACTCAGAGAAGGGATAATTAATCAGTTCTTGTCAACACACAAGGTATTTACTTCGGCGTGAGCCTGCTTGCTGTCCATTTGTTTGTCAGAGGTGCTGTGAAAGCGGTAAATTCCTCAGACAGCTGGTGTCGGCTGTTTCCATTCCTCCTGTACATGTGTGTGGAGAGAATCTAGAGAGACTGAGTTGTCTCTGCTGTGCCACCACACCAACGGGACCAAATTAGGCTAATTACCTCAGTTTCAGGACCATCAAAGAGCAGCTGCTTTTATCAGATAATGGGGAAAACTTGAGAAAACCTTACAGCTGTAGCTGGCTAATGGTATATAGTCTGAAAAAACAGCTGATGATCTCTTTAGCCTTAAAAGTAGGAGCCTTTATACTCAACTTAACCTTTGCCCTTTTTGTCATCTTAAGCCCTGTTAATGTTTTGATATTGTGCCAGTTTGTTAATTATGTGTGCAAATTGTACTGTGAATGGTGCCCTGGTGTTGGGGTTGACATTAGTGGCACAATGCTTTACTGTGGCCAGTTTTAAAAGGGGAACCAAATTTTCTCGGGTTATGTTACTCAGACATCCATGATAAAAATTTTCCTCATATTTTAAAGTGTTAGGTATGTTTTACTTGATTTAAACATCAATGGTTTTGTATTTAGAATTATTTTATTTCCATGTGTAAAAGTCCAATTTTTCCTGTCTGAAAGTGGTTCTGAAAATCGAGATCAACACCCAATATTTGTGAACCGCTATTAAAATTCTTATCAGTTTATTTTTATTTTTTTATATCTAGACTACTGACAATAAAATGTAATATAATCTTAGTGCTCTGGGATGATATTTAATGCTTAAAAGTCAAAGAGGTAGAAATGGAGTAGATTACAAAGTTTCCACAAATAAATGTATACCTTTTATTTAATTTACATGTAAGATTTGATCTTTTCTTGGACCATTTAGCCTAAATGGAAGTAGGAAGGAACAGCGTGACAGCACATTATTATGAATAAAAACTATATCATAGTGTCAATTCAATTGTTTTATTCGTACTGTTTTAAGCTTTGCATCTTTAACACATTAGTATTTATGGACATTTTTTAATAACAGAACTTTGGTGACTGAAAATACTTAAAATCAAAGCAGAGCAGACAAGTTATAATGGTTAAAAAAGCGTGCTATGATATTTAATCTGACCAAAAATCTGCGCCATCTTTTGCTTCTCCTCATAAATACTGCATACATTTGATAAACCGGTGGGAGGTAGCACAAAAGCCTTATGTGCGCAAGTTCTCACTTTGCCAACTGTTTTTTTTTTTGTCATTTCTGCTGCAAAGTTTATAAACTCAGTTTAGGTAAAGTACAGGGCAAAGAACATTTTTCTTCAAAGGAGTTGGACTCCCCTGTAATCTTTTAAAGTGGTCATAAGCAATAGACCTCAAAGCTTTTTAAGTCCTTTATTGTTGTATGCTGTACTGTTTTATGTGCCTTCAGAGGGAAAACTCTCTATTATGTTGTGGTATAATATCTATTTTCCAGCACTTTGTAACATTAAGTGCCTCTAATGTGTCTTGTTCAGTAATCAAAAATTGTTTCTCTGAGTGTGCTTGTTTAGCTTTGCTCTGTTTATTTTCTGCAGGCTTTGGAGGAAGCCCAGATAGCCATCCAGCAGCTATTTGGCAAAATCAAAGACATTAAGGACAAAGCTGAGAAGTCGGAACAAATGGTACACACAGCAAAACGTACACACAAACAAAAAACATAAAAGGGCTTTGTTTTTGTTTTTTTGGAGATGCAGCTTTTATTTAAAGAAGGAAATCATTTTGTTATCAAGTTATGTATAACTTATGCAGTTATATTATCACTATTAACTGTCACTATTAACTATAGCCATGGTATTGAATCCATGGGCATTGGAGAAGCTGTTGGTGCAATGGGCGCACAAACCCCTGTGTTTGAAAAACCCAGTTTGACCTGTTAATTTCAGTTGGCAAAGGGCTTTACTGTCTTTTTGTGACTTTGAAAGTTCAGTCCTGGACCCAGATTTTAAAGGAAAACGCTGTTTTTTGTTCTTTTTTCACATTTTGCCCTTGATTTGACGTTATTACATCATGTTCTACTCACCCATATGAGTTTTGTGTCATTTGGAGCCGTTCTGAAGATATTCCGTAAGGTTATATCCAAGTAACCTCTTCCTATGGGCAAACAACTTGAAGGCACAAACTAAACTGTTCATCATTTATTCTTTATGGTACGCCAGCATTCATAACATGTAAAGCGAATCACTGTCCCCCAGACATCCGCAGTTATATTATTTATATTTATATCTTTTAAAAACAAAGCGACGTGTGTATGACGTCATACACGCGCCACTTTGTTTTTTAAAAATATAAATATAAAAAATATAACCACGGACATTTTGCGGACAGTGATTCGCCTACAAGTTATGAACCATAAATGATAAATTATGAACAGTTTAGTTTGTGCCTTCAAGTTATTGCCCATAGGAAGACGTTACCTGGATATAACCTAATGGAATATCTTTAGAACGGCTCCAAAAGACACAAAACTCATATGGGTGAGTAGAACATCATGTAATAACGTAAAATCAAGGGCCCAATGTAAAAACAACGGCGTTTTCCTTTAAGCCTGATTGGTGGTTTTAACTGTTTTCGTGCTTACTTTTGAATGCTCTTTGTTGTCGATAGACTTTTATCATCTGAAGAAAATGTTGGCACTTCTGTGTCTTTAACGCACTTACAAGATGGGTTCATGGTCACCTGGTGACAACGTGATGTACATCTGTGTGTCGTCTGCATAGTTTGGCAGCTTCTGTTGTTTATTAGGATCTGAGTTGGAAGGAGCATGTAGAAATTGAATAGCAGAGCTTAATAGCAGCTTGCGAATATGTACGAGCAGAATCAACTACTTTTCTTTGGCCAAAAAGAAGTTTGCTCAGTAAAACCCCACATTTGATGAATGTACCAACATCTAAAGGGAGTCAGTGACTCACAGTGAGCATGGCAGGGACTTAATATTTGATTCTCCATATACTTCAAGTCTTTTTCTTGTACTACACAGGTCAAGGAGATTACGAGGGACATCAAGCAGCTGGATCACGCCAAGCGCCACCTAACTACCTCCATAACCACCCTCAACCACCTGCATATGCTAGCAGGGGGTGTTGACTCTTTAGAGTGAGTGAAAGAGTGATGGTTTTGTAAATCAAAGTTCTCTAAAGCAGCAGTTTTTTATTTATTAAAAATTTATTGTTTAATGTAAGCAGGGAATGTTTATACACATGTCAATGTAAGTACTGGCTCCTGGTGGCCTGGAGGGGAATGACACAGTGATTATCATTTCTCCAGAAGTGTTGAGCATGGAGGTCACTATTTAAACCATTTTATGTGGCGGTTAACAGAAAAAGGAAATAGTTTATGGTTGATTGTTTTGCACACAAGGCCTAAAGGCTTAGTTATGCTTGATGCAAGTATGTTCTGTGCGGAACACACCCTTTGCAGCTTTTATACTTGGTTAAGCTTTTCCCACTTGTACCTAATATTTTGGGTGAATCTAGTAGGGCATGTAGAGGACATACCAGCTAAAAACACCACACAACATGTAGAACAAGAAAACACAGCTGTGTCATTCAAGATTGGTAATTTCTTTCCAAGTGTTCCCAATGTGTTGATCATAGTGATGTTTTATGGCGTATTAAACCTTAAGTTAATATAGAACTTTTTACACTTTTAACACAGTCTGATGTGTTTTTCATAAATCCTACCATTTAGCCTTGTGAACTCTGCCATTTTAGGGGCAGTATTTGCATTTACAGGAAATATTTGGAAGGATTACCTTGATTGGATGAAAAAGGCCTGTCTTTGATTGGCTGGTTGGTGCAATTTTCATACAGTTAAGCAAGTGATGAGTGCAGGTCAGTGAGCAAGGACCAAGCAGAGTGTGCGCAGAGATAAGGTTGAGCTTGCACAGAAACTTTGTGGAGTATATGAGCAAATGGAGTGAAACAAGAGCACAGGTGGTGGAGCAGAGTTTAGCACGAGGCAGACGGTTGTGAGCACTCAGGTCTGTGGCACAATAAATATGCCATAATATTTATGGACCAAATCATACAATGTCTTTAGAGGTTTATATATTTGCAAACCTTGTCAAGCAGGAACTGTCGCTCATCCACCATGTTTTTCACATGGATCTGTCCCATTAGTGACAAATTTTCAAAGGTTCACGGTGCCAAAGATGTAGGCGTTGGCCACACGGACCTTGAGAACGCATCCAGCATTAACACGGCTTAGGTTGTCTTTGATCTATGATTTTCTTCTCTGGTTTGGCCTTGCATTAATCAATATACCGCATGTTCTCAGCTTAATGGTTATTGGTGAGTTTTTGTTGTCAATAGAGACAAATTCCTGGAAGGAGATTCCATTACATGCTACATGATGCCACTTTATGTAAAAACTAGAAAAACATGCTTGTGGGATTCATCTTGTTTCAAGTACCGGTAATGTAGTTCGACACCTTAAGTAGGACTCCTATAAGTGCCTTGAGTGTGTTCATCTCTTTAGTAAACATTTCCACATAATACTGGAGATACACTGATAATAATCAATATACACATGGACCATGTTAATAAATGTGTTCTAACTTGTTCTTTAACTTTTGTTTTGTTTTAGAGCTATGACCAGAAAGAGGCAGTATAGTGACGTGGCCAACTTGCTGCAGGGAGTCGTCAACGTGCTTGAACATTTCCAGAAATACATGGGCATACCCCAAATCAGACAGCTTTCTGAGAGGTAACGCTGTTGCAACCTTCTCCCTGCACACACCCACACCCACATTGCACGCTTAGATGTTTGGTGATCAGCATAACTCTGGAGCTAATTTCCAGAAGCCAGAGGGTGTCCTCCCTTCCCCTCTCCACTGGAAATGTTCCTTAGCTCTTCTCTGAACTGTTGAAAAGTGTTTCCTTTGTTTGGGGAGGGGCTCTGTGTATTACATCCTGTTTATGCTGATATGCGCACATTGAAACATTGTGCTGTAGATGAAGGAAAACACAGGAAGGAAACCGCCTGAATGGGTCCTCATTATTCCAGCGTTTCTTTCTTTGTAAGCTAGCACGGTCACCCGTTCCCTTGGTGTGTTTCTATCTCTAAATAAAATAGGGTTATTTATGCAACTGTAAACTGTGTGCCTAAGATCAAATGTCATGCCTGCTACTTTTCCTTTAGGCTTTTTACCAAATTGGTGTTGCATGTTTACTCTCAAATCTTTTATGACATTATGTGGCTGTCTGGTTCCAGTATACAATGATTTTGAGATGTGTCAATAGTATTTGTTGAATCTATTTAGTAATATTGATAAGTTTCATAGTTAAGTTTAAAGGATTATTATAAATGTACAATAATACTTGAACTTTATTGATCTCACATTGGAGAAATTTACCTCTTCATTTATCCCATCCCCTTTGGGAGCAATGAGCTGCCATCTTGAGGCGCCCGGGGAGCAGTATGGAGTTAAGGGTCTTGCTCAGAGAGCCAGAGTGGCAGTATGTGTGGGTGGGGCTGAAACTCAGAACCTCAGGATTCCAAGCTCTATGCCCCAACCAATTGTCCATCACACCCCTCTACTAACTCCCGGTCACTAACACGCTCTTCTTTATTTTATTGGACCAACACTAAGTAACTTTTCAACCCTTATAGAATGTTTTCATAGCTTTTGTGATACATCGACGTACAACTAGTTGAATGATAACTCTATTATCGCCTGAGGGGGTCTGTATCGCTTTCACCAACACTAAGCAACTTTGATAAGGGTGGTAGTAGCCCTGCAGCACAAAACAACAAGAAATGTGCAGACCGCTTTACGGCATGCGTGACTTCCCCCTTTCTCCAATCCGTAATTAAGACAGAAGTTGATGCGATAAGTTTCCCTGACAGACTTTATATTTGTTCAAATTGTGAAGGGTTGATTTTCAGGCAATGCAGCACCTTCTTCCTGGGATCTTTATGTGTGTTTACTGTGAAATTATCAAACATAACATTGTATTTAACCGTTTCAAGGCTCTGAATTTGTCAGCGACTGATGTGCTGACAAATGGGGTGGAGGGCAGCAAAACTAACAAAAGTTAAACGTTTCTTATTTCCATGTCGTCATATGACACAGTTAGATTTATTACATCATCACTGTTCAGCTTTCACATAGCCATTGGAAGCAGAAATGTTGTTAAATCCAACTGCAGCTGACTGGAAGATCAGGATTTTACAACGCTAAGATCTTCTTTCAAGCAAAGCAATACAGATTCTGTCCACACAGGGGACTAGAAATAGACCAAAACTGAACATTTTTAGTACTGCTTTAAAGTGTGTTAGATAGTGTTCATAATGGCTACAGCTTTGCTGTAGAGAAGGATGAAAGGAGACACAAGGAAGTGACAAACATCAATGCATGGCCGCCTAAAACATGGGTTGATCTGAAAGGATTTGAACTCCCTAAGTGACTAATTACACTGAAAAATATATATTAAAATTTAAACTGATGGGGTTCTTCCAAAGCAAAAAAAAAGTTTTTCAGACTTTAGAGTGTTTTAGTTTTAAAATGAACGTGAAATGTTGACTCAGTGAATAGAAGTTTAATGTCATGAGCTGGTTTTTTAAGAAGTGTTTAAGCCATTGGCTCTGAGGTGAACAATAACCAATTGAAGCTCATGCTTCTAAGCTTACAATGGAGCAGAAAGCCCACCCACAGTAACCATTTTTCCATGATTATTTGTAGCTTCATAAAGCATTTACTAGTATAAGATGTATTTTAATTAAAAACACTATTAGATAATCAGAAAACATATCCAGAATTGTCACCATTAAAGTTTAACAATCATTAGCAATTTTTTCAGTTTTGGCTTCCTTCTTATTATGTAGAATTTATCATTAGGTTTAATGATTTTACATGAAGTACATTCAAAAGAAAAAGTTAAAAAAAACAATACACTGGACTTTGTTTCCAAGTTTGAAGACGTTTCGCTTCCCATCCAGGAAGCTTTTTCAATTCAAAGTGTCAGAAATAGTGATGAGTTTGAGGCTTTACAGAGGGGACCAAAAGCACTTTGTCTTGTCTTAGAAAACATGCAAATTGAACGACGAGCGGTTCTGCACCTTAGGAATGGGGGTTGTTTGAGTTCTTTGTTAGCCTGTTATACCTGATACCTGTCTATGTCTCTGAAAGAGGGTTTTTAGAGGGAATTGTTGGCCTGGTGAGGTGTTTCGGTCCCCTCTATGGATATGGGGGTTGCGATGATAGCGAGAAGGAATCAACTCAATTTCTGCATTGTAGGTTTTTGAAAGCTGAAATCTGAGTCCACCTCCTCTGTTTAAGGCGGTTTTTTCTTTCTTAACATAGAGGGCTTCCTTCACGCCCCTCTCAAACCTCCTATCTTCTTTGTCCTAAATGTGAACATTCTGGTCCTTTAAAGAGTGTCCTTTGTCCATAAGGTGTAGGTGTACTGCTGAGTCTTGCCCCAAGGAGAACGCTCTTCTGTGTTGGGCCACGCGTCTTTGGAGGGAAGTTGCCTTGATAATGCTACGTTCAAACCTAAAGCAGCAAAAGCAGCCAAAACGGTCATGCTGATTAATTTTTGATGCTTGTATAAGTTTAGTTCTGACACGAAGCTGGAGCAGGAAAGTTGCTTCAGCTGCGCGGTAGAAAAGTCGGTCTGATGCGCGTTGGGCGGACCTACCCTATCCTTTCTTTGCCTGTAGCAATGGCAGCTATATATGCTATGTGGGTATAAAGTAGTTTAAATATGTTTTTAAGTGAGAAAGTCCACCTGAAAACTTAATCGGTGCCTGTTTCAGAGGAGTGATCATAGCGCTCTGCATCAGCAGCGATGTTTCTGTCTACCTGCCAGCTCCCAGATCAGATTCGCTGATTGGTTGATGTGGCGCGTCGAGCAGCAAAAGTAAAATTTTTCCAACTACAGCAGTTGCTGTCGCGCGTTGTGCCCGTCAGATGCTCAAACGCTCATGACGCACTGCTGTTGCTGCTCAGATGATCTGCTCCTGCTGCGGGACCTTTTGCAGCACTTTGATGCACGTCAACCATTGACTTTACATGTAAACTAGCTGCTCCTGCTGCCTTTGCTGCTTGCGGTCATAAGGCCTATAGTGGAAGCCCTTTTGATGTGCTACATATTTTTTTTACTATGACACTTTCCTGTGAAACTGGACCTGAACCAGGGTTCTTTTTTTTCTTTATTGTAGAGCAGCATCCATTGCTGTCTTATTGAAATTAATCTCTATGGACAGATTTGTTAAGGTTGACCAATAACATAGCAGTATTGTAGTTAAAGGCAGGAGTCAAAGCTGTAAAGAAAGGTACCCAGCCCACAAAATAAATACAAAACCAAAATACATGGAGGCGCAGGAGGATGCTCGCATAACTGCTGTTAACACATCTGGTTTGTCCTTTTTGAACAAGGAACCGGGAGATACATTGGCAAAAATGTTTGTGCCTTTTTATGAATGCCTGAATCCAGACTTTCCTTGGCGAACACTAGGTGTCACCTTGCCCAATATGCTTAGTAAGTTCCACTGAAGGTCGCTTCATTCCCAAATGGGTTCAATGGAAACAGTCCAAGTCTAAACTGAGAGTGCTACACATTATCAACCTGGTTTGCCATGTCGATTAAACTAATCTTGTTATTATTTTGTAAGAGGACTCATGCACTTTTTACTGGTTTGTTTTTTTGTCTTGTTTCATCTTAATTGATTTATTCAGTAATTCATTTTGATCAAAAGTCTGTTTGTACATCTGTAGACAACCACATAATTGACTTGTAGTGCATTAGGTGTCTAGATCTCTCTTTCCAGGTTATGAAAATGACTTCAATAATTCCCTTATTGGGCTTGGTTGAAAGGCTGCTGCGAATTCATAATTAACTTGACAGGGGGTTGTATTATTTTACTTTTACATTTCTTGTACTTAATGTTTGCACATTAATTAAACCAAAGGATCTTTCATTTGGTTGTTGGCCATAAAACGTCTCTGCCACAGCAATTAGGGAGTGAAAATAATTGACAAGCGCACTGAGTAGAAATATGCTATTACTCTTCTAAAATGCTGTACTGCTTTGGAGAACAATTAACAGCTCAATCTCATTGTTTTGTTTCTGAAAGGGTGAAGGCAGCACAGAGTGAGCTGGGGACTCAGATTCTTGCGGATTTTGAAGAAGCATTTCCTTCACAAGGCTCCAAGGTAAAAATAATGTATAAAAATAAATCTTAATTTTAATTTTCCCCTATTTTTCCTCTTTTCTAACATAAACTAACCTTGATGTCACTCACAGAGGACAGGTGGACCTAGTAATGTGCTGAGAGATGCCTGTCTGGTGGCAAACGTCCTCGACCCTCGCATCAAACAGGAGATCATCAAAAAGTTCATCAGGCAGCACCTCTCAGAGTACCTGGTTCTCTTCCAGGAAAATCAAGATGTAAGAATACAATTTTACTCACACTTTTACACACAATTATGAGCTCATTAAAAAAAGCTTTTTTATTCTACTCTGTTTTTCAGGTTGCCTGGCTGGATAAGATTGATCGGCGCTATGCTTGGATCAAACGACAGCTGGTAGACTATGAGGAGAAATATGGTCGCATGTTTCCTGAAGAATGGTGCATGACGGAGCGAATCGCTGTGGAGTTCTGCCACATCACCAAGTAAAAGCACACAAAATGTATCAATGTGATCAAACGAAGCTGGAGTTATAAATTAGAGTCTGTGACTTCTCTAACTGGTGATCATTTATACAGATAAATGGGGAAGAAAGTGGCTGAAGACAATAAGATAAATCATGCATACACATACTGAAGAAATGTGTAATTTCCATACCTCAGGATTATGAATTGAGCTCCACTGTTTTTGCATTGCTACTCCTGGAAATGGCACAAGCTTTTCCACAGTTGAAGTAGGTGGCCCACATAAGCACTGGCCCAGTGTTGATACTTCTCCATCTTTTCCCTCAACTGCTTGAAAGAACGCAGAAGCTTTGGACTCTGTGTGTTGCTTCTGGCTGTAACCGAAGCCCCCCTTTACTCACTCGTTTCACCATAAAAACACTCAGAAGAACCTGTCATTATGCCGCCGTTTCTGGCTCTCACCAAGTGAAACGAAATTGTTGTGATGAAAGCCCATCTTTTACTTTTTTACAGCATGCTGGTGCTTTGGACCCCGAGGCCTGATGCTGTAACACAACAGCTTTAGTGACCTTTCTGTTCCCTCCTGCAACAACTTCCTAAAGAAAGACTGTTTTTCTCCACTTTGGTGTCCCTGTTTTTAATCTGTAGCCAACAACATGGATAGGTGGAAAATAACGTTGTATTTAGCACAATCTGGTATCAATGATGGGTTAAAATCAAAGGCTTTGTTAGAAGAAAGAAAAAATGAAAAGGAAACTTGTTTTTTCTAAAAATAAATAAATAAAAAATCAGCTCCACTTTATGTAAGATATACTTTTTTAATAACTTTTTACCACTGTTGGTCAGAAATATCTGCTTTTTTCATTACCATTTCTGATTAAATCACAAGATTTGGCTTTGACCCAGTTCTAAAATATTATTGCTCAAATATGCATTGCAAGGCCGATCTAAATGTAAGTAAAACTTTCTTAAAATAAGTGTATTTATACTTAATTTGAGTAGGTAAGTAAGATGATCTGCCAATGGAATGAGTATTTTCACCCTTAAAATAAGATAATTACATATTATGCACTTGAAATAAGAGACTGCATTTGTTTTTTCTTTCTTTAATGGTCTTAGTACCTACTCAATTCATTAAAAAATTTATTTATTTTATGAAAATTTCACTTACTTACTATTTCAACAAATGTTCTTGAGCAAGTTGCAAAAAAACTTTTTTTTTACAGCCATCCATGAAGTTTTGTTTTGTGTGTTTGAAAGGGTGGAGCTGGCCAAGGTGATGCGAACACGGGCAAAGGAAATTGAGGTGAAACTTCTCCTGTTTGCTATCCAGAGGACAACAAACTTTGAGGGTTTACTAGCTAAACGCTTCACAGGATGCACCCTGACTGACATACCTGGGGTAAGAAATGTGTACATAGATGTAACAACAATCCTTAAGCATGATGGATCTGTGTAATTCAAATACTCCTTCAAACTATTGGTGGGCACATCGAATGTTAAATCAAGACATTTCCAATCTAAATGCACCCTTCACTCACTATTCCCATAGATCAGAAAGTCATTTACAATTATAAAATAAAAATTTTATTTGTGGCCATATTTTAGCAGTTAGGTATGTTTTTGTTTATTTAAAATATTGTAGGAATTGTCAGGCCCTAGCGAAACTGTCTCTAAACCCCCTTAGGTGTCCAAATTTGTTTTATTGAGATTTATGGTAATAAACAAAGATATAGAAGTGAGTAATTGGTAAATTAAAGGAAATTGATACACAGTATTTAAAAGATAAAATGCTGTATCTTTGTATGCATAACAGACCCAGTGTATTCTAACACATAGATATGCTTTAATCTTAACCCAGCCACTGCATATCTGTTTTTTTCACGACTGCCCTGCATTTAGTTGCATCCATTGTGCCATTAACCGTGACCGGTGGCTGAATGCATTATGCTCCCACCACAATATAAACACAGTAGGGATGGTCTGGTCAGGGTATAGGATAATATTTAATGCAATCTGGCCAGAGGGGAGTGTTGGCCTAGTGGTTAGAGCAGTGCATTTGTGCTCTGTGAAGGTTTCAATTACCCAGTTCGATCCCCACAGTCTCCACTCTGAGTCCCTGAGCAAGACCCACATTTCTCCCAGGGCGCCGCACAGTTGCAGCCCACTGCACCCCAAGGGAATGGGTTAAATGCAGAGATAAATCTCTCTAATGCGAGATCAATAATGTTCAGTTATTAAAAGTTAGGTTTGTCTTACTACTGTTTGTTTCTCCTTACCATTATGTCAGATATGGAGTACAGGAGAAATAGTTCCCCTGTCTACAGATTTGCCTGTCTGTCTAAAGGGTCTTTGCAGCTCCTCCAAAGTCACCATTAGAATCTTGACTGCTACTCTGATTAATCCTCTCTTTGCCAAATGGTGGAATAAACATTACTGTGTGGCAGATAAATTCACATTTTCAACTGATCCTGCTTTAAACGCATCCGCAACTATATCCCAGACCTGTGAGTTGTGTTACTGGCTCTTCATTATACTTAAGCTGGGCATACACTGTGCGATTTTTTTATATTTTTTTTTCAATCGTTGCAAGCATTTGCAGCTCACGTTGTACAACAAAACCGCAGGCTTTTGTCGCACAGTGTGAGTTCACAGCTCACGATGTCAGTGCAGCGCAATGCTCTGATGCAATCTAACTGATCACACAGTACGTCTGAAAACAATGTGGGATTCAGCTCCGCAGTGAGATGGAGCGGCTCTGACTCGTCTATCTGGAAGCCAAATAAGTAGAAGAGGAATATGAAGCTCACTAGTGAGAAATGCGCTGCCTTGGCAATCTGTGCAATTTTGTGCTGAAAACCCTAAAAAGAGCAAACGTGGCTACTATCCTCTGTCAATTTTACAGAAAGAATTCCATTTCACTTGCATCCCCGCCATGCTTCTTTGTTTACATCTGAGAGGAAGAAGAAAAAGAATAATCGTTGTTTGCCCGCCGAGCGATTTGCCCACGACGGGCAATCGTGAGGTCGGGAGAAAATCAAACATGTTTGATTTTTCTCCCGACCTCACGATTTCTGATCATCTTATTTACCCTCTGTACACTACATGAACCACGATGCATGATCAGGCTAAAAGTTGGCCCATTTCGAATAATACTTGCATAACTGGAAAGTCGCCCAGCAAAGGGCAAAAAATCGCACAGTGAAAGCCCGGCTTTATGTTTTCTCCCAAACACCTGAAGCCATCATAAAATAAATTGATTAAACTGCATGCAGTGGAATTTTGTTTAATCATGTTTTTTATTGAGAGGAGTCTTTTTGTTCAGTTAGGGGTCAGCTTTCTTTCTCATGAAAACTTTGGGAATGGAACTGCTAACCTTCATGTGTTTCCATCCCAGTACCCTTGATTACACCTTATAATCCAGGTCATGTGTTTTGCATGAAGGGGAAAGTGACGCTCGCTGTGAAGGCACATAATAAGGGACATGATTAGTTGTGGCCGAGTGGGCCAACCTCGCCTTGACCTCATGACATTTAGGCTTCACACAAGCCTTTTTTGTCTGAAGCAAACTTTAGACCTGTTCCCAGTAAGCTTTGTGTTTCAACCGGGGATTTGGTGGCAATGAATTGAATAACCAAGCACCACATAAAAAGATCTATAAGACAGTAGTGAAACTTTGAAAGCTCACTTTTACAGACTGTGTGTTAGAGATCAATGCAAAGGTTGTATTGTTTCCTTATTATAGCAGCAGAAGAGAGCAGAGAGCCCTCTAGACCAAACCAACCCTTTTTTAGAGGATGAGCCAGGGGAGGATGTGGGAGCAGAAAAGGATGAAGATCTTGCTAAGGTCAGTTAAAAAAAAAAAAAAAAAAAAAAGTTGCAACTTTAGATTACTGACCTTGCATAAATATATTTTTTCCTTGATTTACCATAAGCTTTTTTCTTTTTTTTTTCAGCCGAGGAAGCCCAAAGCTCCTGACAATCCATTCCACGGCATTATCTCCAAGTGTTTTGAACCTCATCTATATGTCTACATAGAATCCCAAGACAAGTGAGCAACAGCCACTTATAACAGCAGTTTGGGAACAAAAAACAGATTTAAGAGCAGGTTGTATAGAGAGCTGGCCCCAGAACGCTTTTTGGACCCACTGCACATCAATCAGTCCCNATGCTGTTTTTCCTGTCCAAAGGAACAGGATTGACCCATAAGGCAGCTACAGCTAAAACCTCATTTCACTTCAGTCCAAAAGCAGAGGCCAAATCAGCTTGTCCCCAGTGGGACATGGCTGTGGAGAACAGTGGCCTGCTTGTTTGTCCTTGGCTTTATTTGCCTGGTTCAGGCGAACTGGGACACAACTGGCTGTGGAGCTGCAGCACTGCAAATTTGGCACAAGTGGCGCTTTCTTGTATATTTATCCAGTTGGCTTGCAGTCTCTCTGCTTGTTATTTATTTATCAGGACTCATCATGTCTTTATGGTTTTTGTACAGTTTAATTCACTTTATTCAATATGGCCCAAAGTCTGCTGCTCAAGTGTGTTTAAACCAACCTATATTGTCTGCAGGAACCTTGGGGAACTGATTGACCGCTTTGTGGCTGATTTCCGAGCACAAGGCCCCCCCAAGGCAGGCACCGAGGAAGGCGGGGCAGTGCTGCCTAGCTGTGCCGATCTCTTTGTTTACTACAAGAAGTGTATGGTCCAGTGTTCCCAACTGAGCACAGGCGAACCCATGATCGCCCTTTCAACCATTTTCCAGAAGTTCCTCCGAGAATATGCTTGGAAGATCCTTTCTGGCAACCTGCCAAAGTAAGATCATTTTTTAATTTGAGAAAATAAAAGACACCCAATGATCAGAATCATACGATATTCAGAGTCTTTGGAGTTCAACATACATAAACGCTGTTAGGTTGCAGTAATGTTGACATCTGCTTAAGGTCCAGCAGCTGCACCTTAATTGAATTCAATAGGATTTAAGTAGGGAACTCCAGAACCTTAATTTTGTCTTTTATTTTTAGCCACGAGAAGTTATTTTAGTGTGACTAACCCTAACACTTGCTGTTTGATATATTTTATTGGATGATTCCTTTTGTTTTTCTGTTCTTAAGTTGATTTAGATCCGGGTTAGGGTCTGATGCTTTCTTAGATCTTACTTCATGTTAGGAATATCTCAATTTTGCAGGTCTTACTGTAATCAGGATCAGGTTTGCCTTGTTAAAACATAAAATGTGTTTGTTTAGGTAGTTGATGACTACATAGGGAGGCATCACAGGTGGGTACGCTGACCAAAAAGCATTACTCCATCATATTTATGTTTCTGACTTACAGCAATCAGTAAAGGAAATTATGTAATGAGCCAGTTAAATTGAATTTTATATTAAGGTATTTAAAAGAGTAATGTAAAAGAATTGATGACTTTGAAATCATATTACGCAAATTGAAGTAAAGGGAATATAAATATAACAGTACCCTCCCAAAAAAAAAATAAATAAATACTTCCAGGTTTATTATTACTAGTTTTTATTTTCCTGTATTAAAGGAAGCATATTTCAACATAACTTGAAACTGAAAAACAAATGAATAAAACAGAAAAAAAACAATGTATACTTTTTCATGATGCAGTATCTTCTTAAATGTGGTTCTTAAAGGGATATCAGAATTGGTAAAAATACTTGCATATCTGAAAAATAAGCCACAGGAAGATGTATTTTTGAAAATATACATCCCTCTACAGCTGCTTGGATGACTGGCTGGGTTTTAAGAAAGCCTTAATCTCATATCAGAGGTCTCTGCACTCTCCACAGGTATTAATTTGTTCCTGGTTCTGAACTACAGTGTTGGTAACACACCTTATATGTGTGAGATTTGAGCGCTCTGACCTTTTTCTTTTAACTCAGATTCTCTGAAATGAACAAACACAGACTCCAATAATGAAGCGCGAAAGAATTAAGATTGATTCTCCCTGGCCGCTTGATTACAGGAGAGCAGTTAATCTACTTCCTACTAGGAGTAACTAAATGTTGCTAGTGTTTATTAATTATTCTTTGTCACGCTATGTAATTATAATGAAAATGCTTTACTTTCTCTTTTTTTAGTTATTAGTGTAAAACTGTGTTAAACTCCAAATTAAATTTGGAAAAGCAAGGTAAAATGTAGGCGGGCGAGGTTTCTTATTAAAACAATATTTTAATGCTTCATCATTCAACCAAATCTGCATTTTTCTTCAATATGCTCAAAGTTTGAGGCAAAGGAAGCAGTAGTTGTGTTCCATTCGGACACTGAGTGTTTTTATCAGCAAACATCCCTCTGCTCTCTTCCTCCATTCATCCATTTTCTGACACGCTTATCCCAAGCGGGGTCATGAGGGGCTGCTCCCTTCAACATATGCTTAATTAAAAAGCTCTGCTATGTAATAGATTACTCAGCAATATTGGCAGATAGAAGTAAGGAGTCGGGGTAAACCCTCTTGTTTGAAAATGAATTGTCAAAACAAAACTTAAGTTGCAGATTCAGTTAAAGATTTTATTTCCTCCAATCTACAAACCGAAGTCTTTAAAAAATTATCCAGACCTTTTGAGCTTTTTCCCATTTTGTCACATTGCTACAGCAATTTTCATTGGGTACCATTGGGATGTTATGTGATTAATGAACACAGAAGGGTTCCCTCAAATCCAGAATTCCTAAATGCAACAACAGTCCCCCTGTGGTGTAGCAGTCCAGGTCTGTGCCTTAGATTGTTTTAGACAAGTTGTAATAACTTGCTACAGGGAGCAGCTGAAAGAAAATCCCTAAATGTTCACACAGCCAAATATATAAAGGAAATTTAGGCCAGGGAATATTCTTGTATTGGAATGGATCAGTTAAAGTCCAGAATAATAGCTCAGATTGAAAATGATCTCTAAGTGAGTTTGAAACTGGTGTTCAGAAATGCTCTCCAAACAATTTTGGTCAAGCTGCATCCTTCTGACAAAGATGAATCTGCAGTATTTTCAGTCTCTAGTTCTGTAAAGCTTATAGTCTTTGATCCCTGAAATAATTGGTTATACGAATGGCTAACTTAGGTTGCTAAACAAAATAAAAAACACATTTAAACATTTTAAAAACTGTAGGGCTAAAAAAAATCAGATTAATCTGTTATTTAAATGGCACAAATTAAGTAATCTATAAATAATCTATTGTTACCTGGAGCATAGAGACTCTAAAACATGCAATTAATTATAAGAGCAACCCCAAATAGAGCAGCAATTATACCAAAAATGTAAAAAAAAATATATATATAAACATTTTGGATTGAAGATTTTGATGTCTATCAAAATACTTTATCCAGAACTCGATAAGTAGATTAGTTTTATCTTCACCTTAATCTAATCTTGATCTATTGATCAAAAAATAATCAACAGATTAATTAATTAACAAAATAATCATCAAGTGCAGTAGTAAAAAACTGTAGTATCTTCTTACCACCTCACAATTATACACCTACCACTGCATATTGGAATTTACTCTTCAAATTGTTTTCTATTTTTAACAAAAAAAAATCATCAAGCTAGAACTTTTAATCAGCTTATAATGCAAAAAAGTCAACTGCTGTTAGTATAATTTAGAAATTTAAGACTAGAATTTCAAGTAGGAATATTGAGTTTAATCCCAGTTAGACCATCAAAGTAAGAAGTTAAGCTGTCTTGATTTTGATTAATAACATGCTTCCTCCTCTGACGGTTTCTTGGATTTTTTTTTCAGATAAATATAATGCCCATCAATCAATTAGGATGTCTCAGAGCCGTAGTGGCTTTTTTTTTAGCCTTTTTCAGGCTTTCTTTTCTTTGCTTTTTCTATTTCAATTCACAACAGTGGCTATAAACAATCAGCAGTAAGGCTAATGATCATTTTGATGCTTCACTAAACTTTAATGTTGGTAAAGAGCATATCTAAAAACAGTAAACAAACCCAGCTTTGGGAATCACAACAATTTTCTAGATGGTAACAAACTCATTTGTTTGAGGCTGCCACACCCGTGTTTGTTCATTCATTTTGGTAAATTGCAGGCCTGGTTTGCAGTTATATATGAAACCGACATGTTCTGTGTTTGATGGATTAGGATGGCATGCCATGAGCGAACTGGAATTGGTTATGTTGTGGCA
Organism: Cyprinodon variegatus; assembly: GCF_000732505.1. Taxonomy (NCBI): domain Eukaryota; kingdom Metazoa; phylum Chordata; class Actinopteri; order Cyprinodontiformes; family Cyprinodontidae; genus Cyprinodon; species Cyprinodon variegatus. The sequence goes on from NW_015150810.1 coordinate 818,728, forward strand.
AAGCCTAATGTGCTACCAGCGAAAACATCTCTTGCTCATCAGCCACATCAGAAATCATCCCAGGCTGTGGTGTGTGCACACACAAGCACACACACACACACATACAGATGCATTCTGAGATAATTGTGCATGCTATTTACACCACTGTGTTTGCCGCTAATGCGTGCCATATTCTTAGCCGTATACAAATACTGTCATGGATGCACTTAGACTCTTTAGAAATCCACACACTTGCAGACACCCATCAAGTGGGGTGTGCTGTGAATTAGTTTTGTGAGGTTTTGAAAGGGGCCCTCAAAAGAGCTTGAACTATGTTGTGGTTTTACCCACATGTCTGTGTATGACGTTTAGTAATATTGTGTCGCCAGTGTGCCCTCTTTGGACCCCATTTTTACATCTGTTTATAATTATATCCATTGTGGCTCAGTTATTAAAATGTCATTTTTACCTGTAGTTTGAAATTTATTTATTTCCTTGTAGAGATTTGATTAAAATTTGAGGGTAAAGCATAGTATTAAGTAGGAAAAAGAAAAAAATACAAATATTAAATGCTACAGAATTATCTTTCTTATGATAATATACAAAATATTAAATGATCCTTTTATATGAGACTAGCAGTGCAATTACAACTAAACGCAAGTGGTAGAAAAAAAACAGACCACTGAGTCAGTTTACTAAATGTGTTGTTTTTATTTTGAAATCATGCAGAAAAAAATATTTTGCTGATTCAATATATTAGCATTCCTGCAAAGTAAAACGTGTGGAATTTGCTCTTCAGTGTGGTCCAGAACATAAATATAAGCTAATAGGTTTTAAATAACTTTTGTTTTTCTAAACTTTACCCTCCCTTTCGTTTCTCTAAAGGTTAAAGTTAGATATTCTGCTGCCTTCACTCAGAGAGTAATTAGACTCCCTTTTGATCACATCTGATCTTTGATTAAAATTATTTATAAAATTTATCTTTGATTAAAATAAAATAATTATCAGCTAGCTTATCTAACTCAAAGTTGCATATCTGATAAAAATTAAATTATCAGAAAAAAATTGCTGAAAATGTTCATATATCATGTAGAAGTTGACAGTTATTTTTTTGATCATGTCTGTAAAAGACGACTTTTATTCAAATGTAAATCCAACCCCTAGTACAATAATTATTAACTACAAGTGAGTTAAGCTGTTAAAGAAAATTCCGCTATTTTACACTTATTTTGCGAATAGTTTTGCAAAATATCCCAGTTTAACTTATCTTTTACCTCCCTGGTCATAAAGGAAGCCAGTTTTGTCATCGGTTTTCCTTAAACCTGACTGTTTGTGTAATCGATAGAGAGCATAATAGTGAAGCTTATTTAAGTGGTTCTCACAGTTTGAGCTGTCATAATCCGTAAAGGTGTCAGTCTGACCTCCTTCTAATACTAACAGAGGTACTGGATTTATGGCTGATACTGAGTCCATGTAGGGATGATACATGTTAAATAACAATCCTATTCAAGGCCAAATAAGAAGCTTATTTGAGTTCAGCAAACACACTTGTCAGCTTTAAACACTCTGGGTCATTTCAACCCCTATTTCTTTCTAATGTGTTAGCATTTCTCCCACCTCACATCTCTTCTATACTTACCAGCTCCAAATTGATTTATTTCTTTGTCTCCTCAGTAAATAATGGTTCGTGGAGATGCGTAATCAAAGAGTCGCACAATTCAGTTTATTTCACTTCAGTTCTAAGTCCAATTTTGGCAAATAGGTATGATGAAATGACCTCTGATTGGGACAAAATAACAAAGGGCCCTGTTACGTGATATTCACCCGACCACACCTCATTAATAGAGTATAGAGAATCACTTAAAATCTCAGGTTGTCAAATTAGGACACAGAACCTCCGCAAAGTAAGTTTAAAAACAAAAAAGGCTCTGTGAAGGGATTTACTGACAGGTTGAGCTTTATCGTGAAAACTACGACCCAAAGAGAACCTCTGTCAGAGTTCATAGTTAACCTGGTAAAACCATTAGATTTTAATTCTAGCTTTAAGGTCCAATATATCCTTAGCCTCTTAGGGCCAGATTTCAAGTGAATTTTTTTACATGGTGCTGCAGGTTACTAACATTTTCTAATTAATCTTTCTATAGTTCAGACAGGGGGCTGTAAACTAAAGAACCTTTCAAAAAGATTCTTCAAGACTTTCCAAATCCTGAATCTTTCTTTTTTTTCTTCTCGTTTTGCTACCTTCTTCAATGTGTCCAGATCCAGCAGTAACAGCGGGGGGCTCACCATCACCAGCCTGCTGAAGGAAAAGGAAGGTTACGAGGCAGCGAAGTTCACTGTAGATGAGCTATGCCTGATCTGCAGCATCCTTAGTACAGCAGAATACTGTCTGGCCACCACACAACAGGCATGTCCATATAAAATCTTTTTATTTTATTTTTTTTATATTTCGATGTTTGCAAATGCAGAAAAAATTGATTTTATGTAAAGTTCTGTTTACCGCTCTACCCAACCGGTTTTCAGCATCTGTAGTAAAATGTTTTTACAGATGCGCTCTCACAGACGAAGCTTTTTGTATTTGTGCATTAAATTTCTTGTTGATATGTTTCAGCTGGAAGAGAAGCTTAAGGAGAAAGTTGACAAGGTGCTGATGGAGAGGATAAATCTGACCGGGGAGATGGACACATTCAGCACGTAAGCATTTTGCAGTTAATAAGCTAAACATACCCGTCTTTTCTGCAACAAGCACATTTTAATGGTCTCCTATTTTATGTTTCTTTTTAATAGTGTGATCTCCAACAGTATCCAGCTGCTGGTCCAAGATCTGGATGCAGCCTGTGATCCCGCTCTAAGTGCTATGAGCAAGGTTAATAAAAAAAAAAAAACACTGTTAAATATTCGGCTCATTTAATTGCATTAAATCAAACACAGCTGCTATTCATTGAAATACAAATAAACATATTTTTGCCTGTAATGTTAATAGATGTCCCAACAATGCATTCTTGGTGGTTTTGTTGAACTTCTTGCTCCCACCCAGAAGGACATTATAATCCTGTCATTGTTTTACATGTAATTAGATTAAAGAGATTGTCAGATAATGTTAGCTGCTTAATTAGATGTGTTTGCAACCAGATCTGATCTCAAGCTCCCGTCCTTTCTTTCTCTCTCTCTCATCCTGACCTTCAGATGCCATGGCAGAGTGTGGAGCACGTTGGTGACCAGAGTCCGTATGTCACGTCAATCATTATGCACATTAAGCAGAATGTGCCCATCATCAGAGACAACCTTGCCTCAACTCGAAAATACTTCACACAATTTTGCATCAAATTTACAAAGTATTACAAACAGTCTGGCTTTTGTTTTCTCGCCGTAAGCAAAGTAATAAGGTTTGCTCAATGTTTGTCTCTTCTTTCTTTTCTTCAGCTCTTTCATCCCTAAATTTATTAACCACCTGTTTAGATGTAAGCCTATCAGCATGGTGGGAGCTGAACAGGTGAGCATAATCTGCACCAGGATTATTTGAAATCTTTTGTGTTGGCCAGCACTTTGCTTTTTGACATTGTAAGACTCTCTGCTCCTTTTCTCCAACAGCTTCTTCTAGATACACACTCCCTGAAGACCGTTTTGTTGGATCTTCCGTCCATAGGCTCCCAGGTGCTCCGAAAGGCGCCTGCCAGTTACACTAAGATTGTTGTGAAAGGCATGACGCGAGCAGAGATGATATTAAAGGTGAGGAGGTTAGGCATGGAGGATCATTTACTATCCCTCTGCTTCAGCTCTGTTCAGACGTGTTATTTTGTGGATTTTAGTCATAGGGGGAAATAAGAAGGAGTCCAAGTTCCATTTAAAGTATTTTGGAAAAAGTCAGCCTCACCCCTTAAGGCCATGTAGATTAAACAGTATAGCTTTCCGAGATAAACCAAGGATCCCTCAGGATCTGTTTAACTAATGGGCTTTTAAGTGACCCTGAGTTTGACTCTAAATACATGACTGTCCAACTTAAACACAGCATCAGTGATTTGCTGTCCTTTTAGGACCCTTCACATTTCACATAACATTTAACTCGAGCAGCTCAGTCGGCAATGGTCGTTTTTTTTACTGGCAGACCTTTCAATTGATGCCCTTTAAAGCCTCCTCTTATGGCCTATGTGTGCGATCTGAATTGTTTGGTCTTTATCCCCGCTTTGCCGTTTAGCAGAGTTGACGGTGAAGTGCCGTCACATACATTTAAACAGGGTTAGACGTCTGACTAAAAGCAGACTGGCAGAGCGAAGTCTAATCAGTTTCTGGGCAGAAGTTTACATCCACCTTTTATAATTGTTCTCTTTTCATCACAAAATCCAAGAATAAAGAAAGTATATCAATGTTAAAACTCAAAATGAGCTAAATTATATTAATTTACACACAATTAATATTTTGCATGGGCTCACATGTTAAAATAATGCTCCTCTGAATTTTGGATAAGCATCGGTTTGCAGGCTCCACAAAAAAACATGCATTTGTTTAGACATCGGTAAGATAGAGTTCAAGGCCATTCCTGAACTTTATTGTAACACTTTCTGATGATTGCTGGATTTTTCCCTTCTCATCCCTCCATCTTTGTTATGAAGTCCATTAAAACAGCCTCCCACCATATTGCAGCCTACTACATAACTGGACAGTTACTGTACTCATCTCAGACTTGTGAGTGTGACCTTCTCCAAACTGTTGTCTTGTCTGATCCATAAAACACTTTTTTCTTTTTATATTTTTTGTATGAAGGTTTCATCCTGAAACATAAATTGTCTCAAATAATTATTTATTTAATCTTTATTTGACCGGGAAATAAATCACTATTATCCCAAAAGGAGTCACGTTTGTGCTCATGATGACTCTAGTAAACACCTAACCAGAACTGTGGCTGCTTTTCCATGGATTCAAGGTCCAATCATGAGAAGCAACAACAGGCCAAACAAACAGTCTCCCCTTCAGTGTTTGTGGTCGGACCACTGAGCCAGCTTTAAATGTTTGCCTCGAGTTAGTCACTTGAGCAGATTATCCGCTGTTAGTTTATTTTTGGCAGAATTGGTCTTTAATTGTGTCTTTAACCCCTCTCACAATAGCACTTTATGAGCATGTTTCCACAAAATAGCTCATCTCACATGAGGCGAGTAGAGAGCAGGGCTGGAGCTCTTCTGGTTTAATGAATGAGTAACGGGCCAAGAGGAGGCAGATATCTTTAAAACCAGCATGTGGTTGAGCCTTTAGAAAGGTTTGTGTGTGTGTGTGTGTGTCTAATTTTGACACCACCCCCCCTCCCACACATGCAATGTGCCATGTTGCAAATTGGATGATGTTTCCAACGAAGACGCAGGCAATCACAGGATTCAGACGTTTCACCTTCCTTTAAAATAACCTTAGGAGACTCAAGAGGACACTGGTATGCAGCAGCCACAGACAAACCACACCCTAATTAACAGTCTCAGGAGTGTAGAGAAATGCATGCTCCTTTGATTTGTACAGCGCTCCCAGGAGGCCTTCTTTCCTTCCTCATGTTGGTCTTTCTTTGTGTTTACAGGACCGAGTCTGATCTGCTCTGATTGTGCTGTCTAAGCCTTGTTTTTACAGTGAAACCAGTAGATCAGTGAGCTTAGACAAAGACCTTCTGGCACACTTGCTTCGCCTCAGACAGTGACAGTTTGACAAGCACTTCTGTCACCATTTGATATTTGATTTTGTGTCTCAGTCTGTTCTCTGTTGTCTCTTTAATCCTTGACACAGTCCTCTGAAGGTATTGCCTAAACGTATATCCATTGATTTCCACTTATCCTACCTTAGACATATTTAAAACATTTTCCTTTTTCCAGGGTTGTATAAATTTATTCACATCAGCCCACTCCAGGTTTTGTCTGATAGCTTGAAGGCACAATTTATCCAGAGTGGATCTACCCAGTTTCAGAAGATAAGGCTGGATACAGGCCTTTGATTGAATAAAGTGCATTACTGTGAAAGCAGAGTAGAGCAACTCATTGTAAAGGCTTGACATTATGAAATTATATAAGGAGGAAAACGTTAGTGCCAGATAGTCTATAGGAGGTTTTACCAATGACAGATATTTATATAAAAACAAGCTAAATGACTGAAAAGAGCAGAAATTGCGGCATGTATACTGTGAAGAAAACAAGTCATGAACTATCAGCATTACATCGAAGATGAGACAAAACAGACAGATGACTTATTTGCATTGTTTTAAACCCAAATAACGAGAGTAAAGAAAAGCTTCTGGCCAGCATGTAACATTGAGTCTCTTCTCAGGTAACTCCTTCCACCTTGAGTCAGACTTCTCAATGATAAATCTATTGAAGGGTCAACACTGGAATCCCTCTGCTTTCACTGTTTCACATTCCAGTCCAGGGTGCAGTGTCCTTACTCTGAATCTAGGTTACCGTTACAGAAAAAGTCTGTTTTCAGAGCATCTAAAGTGTTTATTGGTTGTGTGCAAATGGTTTCCAGCTCCATGTTTATTTCATTAAAGAGCAGCCAGAGGTTTATACTAAAGCAGTATTGTTTTAAGTTTTGCTTTATACCCCAGAGAGCTTATGCAAATAATCCAAGGAGGTAAATTATATTAACAAAAGTTTTGATCCTCCATAAATGATATTCAAATCAGCTTTTCTACACAATTGCATTTATTCCCTGTTGCATAAATGTAATCTGTTTTCATTTGGGAAATATTCATGTTACCGGTTGCTAAATACTCTGAACTGTCTGCTTTTCTAGTTCCAATGCTTTGTTTACATGCATCACTGCTTTGCAGTAAGGGTGCTTAAGCTCCATCAATTACAAACAAAATTATAGGAAAAAAACGTTTGTCATAAGTGACATTGAAAACAACTAAGTACACCAATATAAATCATATGCAATTAATATTTTGATATTCAGCAAGCATCAGTGCCTCTATAAATAGAGGGGTGTTCCACATTTGGAGCAAACTGGTTTGTTAAACTCAATCGGAAGAAGGAAAGACATCAGCAATGACCTTAGAGAAGCTATTGTTTAACCTGGGAAGGTTGAACAATAGCTTCATATTTCCACATTATTTAAAGTCCATTTTAAAGGCTGACCGAGAACACGTAGGAAAACTGACAACCTTCCCAGGAGAAGACTATTGCAGAAGCTTTTGCCATTCGAATCTGAATAGCCCTGACTGGATCTTTATTTATGTAACCTAAAGTTAAATGCATTAGTTTGGAAATCATTTTCATTACACTGCTTTTATTGGTTTGAAACAGAATTCATGTGCTTCGTAAATGTATTTTGTTGCATAAAAAAAATTCAGTTAGTCTATTTCTGTCCTTGAGTTTGATAATTTCGTTTCTTAGTGTCAGACAACTGGGTCCAAAAGCCACAGGTTAACACATTAAGATTAATTTACTTTTTTGTTTTGTTTTTTAGCTGCACCCTAAATGAGCTTGGTAGGTGTCACCAAACTCATGTATGCTCCACTGTTAAAGCTCAAAATGAGGCAAGTTCAAACCAATGTCAAAAGTCAGTGTTTCATTGCACCGTGGCTTAAGGACCTGGTTATGTTTATGCAAAGAAGCCACATTTTCAAACTGAAATTAAAATGATATAACTGAAAATAAAAATAGAATTATTGAATTTTCAGTAAAATATAATACATTTTTAAAGCAAATGAATTCTGTTAAATTTAGTTTCAGTTTAGTGAAATTCATTTTCAAACCATTGCATTTCATATTCCATGAATAGAGATTCAGTCCGGGCAATTCAGATTCAGTTTCTGATGGTACAATTTTCTGCCTGTAGTAAACATTTTAGAGGACTCACCACAAGATCAGATCAGACTCTGAAATTGCAACAAAAAAGAAAACAAACAAAAACCCCAAGAGCTCCATCTCTGACTCTACAGGCCTCTGTTTGCATCGTGCATATTATCACAACTCTACAGTAAAAAAGGGTAATCATCTATGACTTCTTTGTAAAGCTAAAGCCTGGCCTATCAAAGTAAATAATATTTTAAAAAATACTGAACAGAGCAACTTTGCATAAATGAATCTCAATTGGCTGTAGCTTATTAGTGTACATCAGAGAGGCAGTGTATTAGAGAAATGATGGTATGTTTTAAATACTATATCCCAAAGGACCATTTTGTGTGCTGTTGAAGTAATGTTAAGCTTTCAATGATTTGTCGAGTCTTGATCTTTCATACCGGATAGAATGCTATTATCTTTACCTTACATGGATCCCAGCTTGAACCTAAAGGCAGAGATCAGAGAAAGCAGATTTTCTTAATTTCGATTTAACAGTTAAATACAGTTGGTGAGAATGCTGGCTGCTGTCAGCAGACCACATTGTTTTAATTGCCCAAATCAGTCATAGACATTTGTCTATTGAACAATTTTTGGACAACGTCCTTAGAACAGATGGAAACAAAGCAAACAAACAAACCTGGCTAGAATATTCAGTGGCTTGTTAGAAGAACACCAAACACAGAATATTGTCATGTACTATACACCTCACACCAGTTAGTATGCATGATGGTGGAGAACTGATGATCAGGGATGAGGTGTAGCTACTGGGACTGGGCATCTGGGACTCATTGACTCATCCTCATTGTATACTAAAGCATTTTAGAGTCTAATGTGTGAACATCTGTCCCATCATCTAAACCTTGGTGGAACATTTGCTATTAACAGGACAGGAATCCCAATCACAGAAAAAGAAAACAGAATAGCTTAACAATGTTAGACAATATTAAAAGAAGAATAATGTCCTGAAAAATGCTACAGCGGGAACTGGAGGGATTTTGTAAGTGGGGTGACAGTTCTGTGTGGGTTTATCATTGTTAGATTATGGAAAGATTTGTGAAAGGGCTTAAGAGACACATTTACAGCAGCACCAGGGATCAAGGGAGCTTTGAATCCTCACCTGGAAAATGTCACTCAAAATGCCACCGAACAAGAGGACTCTAGAAAGATGAAAGCTGGCCACAGAGAAGCAAAAAACATCAAAGAGAGGAGGAACAATACAAAGTTGTGGTAAAATAATAGCATTGCAAAGATATGCAAATAGCAATATAAAATGTAAAGCTCAGAATTTAAAATAACGTAAAAACAAAGCACTACAGCAAGTCAATTAAAGAGCCTGGCTTCTCATAGTAGCTGTCAGATTTTGTGCTTCGAATGAAAAAAGATGAATCTCCTCCAAATGTGTTTTGAGCCACAGCTCAGTTATGTTCAAAGAACATAAGACTTTCTCTGTGTGTCTGAGATGGCCTCTCCTGGCCTGCACAATGCCTGTGAGACGTGGCGGTTTTCCACACTCCTCAGCCCAGCCCACCATAGCTGCAGCTTTCTTCTCTCCTTCTGAAGTTTTCTTCTGGGGAGCATTTCAAAGGCAGCCCCATCCCCACCCCTGTCCAGGCTGAATTCCTTCATTGCTTGCTCTGACGTTTAAGGTCCTCTTTTCAGTCTTAACTCTTACATTTTCTTTTTTTCTAAGGTCCCCAGCCGCCTTTCTCTTGGCCTGGCTCCAGTACAGTTGCAGAGTAAATCACTCAGTCAGTAGGTCCCATAAGAAAACAGAGAATTCCAGGGAATCCTGAGGCTCTCCTGGCTCTTCTTCCCTCCAGTACTGCTTTGATTCCTCTACACTCGCACCGTGTGCCGCTCATGCGTTTTATTCTGTGTAAAGGGGATGTAAAACCTAAAAACGTTGTGTTGGAGTTGAAGACTGAGAGAAGCATTTCGTTCATGCTGTCAGTCATTTCAGTTATTCTCAAAAAAATGTTGTTCAATACTGATTTCCTACTTTTAAGATCATTTTATTTTTCAGCAGTTTATAACTCATACATTTTTAAACACATTGCTATGACTTCCAGTAAAGTTAATCTGATTCATCAATATGTGATGTGACTTGTTTTCAAACACAAAAAACGTCAGCAGTACGAAGTAGGCTTTAAGTAAAACCTGAATTCTAACTTTACTTTGAGGTTTCTACTTTTTGATGTGGTCCATTTAGGTGTAGAAACCCAACGATTGCAGTACCATCTGGTATCACTCATAGACCTCTAGGGTTGTCCAGTGATTGGTCATTGGAAGGTAGCAGAAGGTTCTGAGCCAAAAAACCTCAATAAACTCTTCTCATTTCCACAGGTGGTGATGGCCCCACATGAACCACCAGTGGTGTTTGTTGACAACTACATCAAACTTCTGGCTGATGGGAACCCAGAGACCTTCCAGAAGATTTTGGACATGAAGGCAAGTTGGATGATTTAAATAAAAATTATCATTTTAAGGGTTGCTTCCTGTAAAAGGGAGGTTTTGTTAATTCAGTTTGTAGTCTGTATTTCCCCGCAGAACATGTATTTTTGCTGCATTTTGTTTATTAGAGATGTAAAAGTAAATGTAGGCATTTTTTACGATTAAGACAGAACAATAGTGCTTGGGATCCGCGTTGCATTGTGGGACGTGGCGGCCATGTTGATGGCTACGCGAACTTAAACATAGCACTGATACAGCGTTGTTGTTGACCGAAGAGACGTAGAAGTAGAGAGAAAAAAGATGTTAAAATCCCGAAAAGGATCTGGAATTTACCGGGACACATTAAATAGAGAAGCCAGGGACCGGTATGTTGACAAAATCAGCATTATTAATAATTTGGATCCATATGAAGTTCCAAACAATGAGTGAAGCCCCGATGAGTGAGCGCCTATACTTTAAAACAGTTCCGAAGCTACAAGTCCTTGTAGTCTCATGTGCAGTTCACGAATGTATGGGTTCAGGAGCTGCAGATCATAAAGCCAGCAAACAGTGCGGACACAGTAATCCGTACAAAGGTATGCTGTGCTTAGACGGGCTCTGGAACCTGCTAGTTTAGTAATTGCTAACCGTTAGTGCTAACAACCACTCACGAATTTAATGTACTTTTAACTACGTAGCTTCTATGTGTTTCAAAGGTGTAGTTAGTAATGTTAACTGCCAACCCTCCCTAAACCCTCTGAGTTTCTCACGTATTTGAACCTTTTCCCGCTGCCGTTTTTATTATTTTCCCGTAAAACCTTGAAGGAAAGAAACACTGTAGGCCGTAAAATTAAACCGTGCATCATTAACTTACCAGAATGAAAATGCAGGGAACACACTCTCATTGACATCGGGATACTGTGGAAAGTTATGTTCGGCCGTCTTACAGCCGCGATCCAAGCTAGCCGACGACTCTTTATCTCTGACACTTGGTCTTCATGGTTGCGCCTCCAGGCAGGAAAGCAGTGGAAAGTTAACCCATTTTCTATGTTTTTCCCATGGCGATCATGTGTTGCGCTGTTACAGCCCACAATACAGCAACGGTTTACCATGGTTGAAATCAAGTTAAGGTGAAATGAATCAAATTAAAACACGGCTAAGAGAGAGTACAGTACGCAGTAGTCGTAGGCAGTAGTCTGAGCAGCGGTAAAGGAGGCCATCAACATGGCGGCCACGCAAAGTAATTACGTCATGACGCCCAAGCCCTATAAAATTATATTTTTATGCAAAAAAATTATTATAATTATTTTTTTATGTAAGGTTAAAATCCCACTCTAAATGAAGACCACATTAAAAACCCAAACTGTCAATTTACTGTTGAACTAAAATATCTGTTAGAAATTTCTGTCACAATGCTGCCGTGGCAACAAGATGTGTAACCACACCATCCTTCGTTGTTCCAGGCGTTAATATGAAAATGTCTTCATACTGAGCTAGCACACCATGGCTTGTTAAAGTTCTGTACCATTCTTAAAATTGCACTTCTTAGGCAGGGCTTTAAAAAAAAAGTAGGATAAACTGAAAGGAAAGTTCTAGTCGTGTTCTTTTTGCATTAGCACCCACACTAGGTAAATTGATTTAGGTACACTGGGTCAGCTCGACACGTTTTTGTGATTTTCCATTACAATTGAGAATCATCTCGATGTGGGTGGCATCGCCCTATTAAATATCCCGCCCTATAGTCAAAAAGTAATGTGCAGTGTAGCGGCACAAACACGACAACAAGGGGAGACCTGCTGTAGCTGGAATCAGAGTGAAACAGGAGAACCACAGACGCCTGTGAGCAGCTAGAAGAGGCACCCTGGATAGGTACAGGACAGAGAGGGACGTTATAGAACAGGCTTCCTCAATTACAGGCATTGAGGGACGATGTCCTGCACCTTTGAGATGTCTCTGCTTCAACACACCTGAGTCAAATAATCAGGTCATTAGCAGGACTCTGGAAAACCTGACTGCATGCTGAGGAGGTAATTTATGATTCTGGTATGGAAGCAGAGACACATCTAAACGCTGCAGGACACCATTTAGATGTGGCTGGAACTGACAAAGCCTGCTTTAGAGTTTAAAAAAGAAGAATATCAGCCAGATGTGACAGTAAGCTAGCCTTACAGGATGCTAACTCTACCTAGTCCTCATATTCACAATAAGCCTTGTGCCAAAGGTTTAACGGTTCGAGGTATTAAAATAATCTGGGACTAGTGATGCCGCCCCTGTAGTCAATCAGTGATCCACAGTCTTCTGAGATCACGTTTTCAGCTCAACTTTGTTGGAGCTGTAAGCAAGCAAGTGCTAAAAATAGTAGCTGTTCCAGATAGCCATTCTTTATGGAAAAGCCTAAAAAGTGAGCAAAGCTGCCCCGAAACAAGTCGGTGAAGAAGGGGCTATAGTTTGGCAGTCTGCTGTGGTACTGCCTGCAGTGGGCTGCATAACATACATGACACTTTGCCAGATGTATTTTTAAAACAGTCACTCTGAGCCCCATACAGCTTTCTGGCTTCTTATGAAAATAACTTCAAACTGTGCAGACAGTATAATGGACAGATTTTAGGGGTCACAAAACAAAGGTATACCTTGATACATTCAAAGTTACCTAGGAAATCAAATCAAATTGATATTGTGTTTCACTATCTCAAGTGTGCTCCATTATATTTTATTTTCACTGTATTTTTTTTGGTGCCTGCTTGTGTGGATGCACAGGGTCTGAAGCGCAGTGAACAAAGCAGCATGCTGGAGCTCTTCAGGCAGAGGTTACCCACTCCACCCTCTGGAGCTGACAGCGGCCCATCTTTGTCCTTCAGTGCCCCCACCCCTGAGCAAGAGTCATCTCGCATCCGCAAACTGGAGAAGCTCATCAAAAAGAGACTGTGAAGAGACGCAGAGCTTGATCTGAACAGGCGCTGCTGTGGCCTTCAGGTCTTTTGCAGTTAAGACCTCATTAGACTTGATGTCCGAACTTTGCTAAATGATGGTAACACAAAACCAATGTGATGCTTGGTTATGAAGAAACTTCCTCAACCGTTTGTTTCTGTTGCAAACGTCCTGTACTTCTGTAATTTTGCACTGTTGATTCTGTGACACTAACATCGGCAATCTTAGACAGCTATATGTGCTATTGTTAATTAAATTCTGCTCAGTTTCTGCTCCTTTATGTACCTAATCTTGGAGGAGCCTGATATGATGAATGAATTTTATGTTTCTTTGGGTAATTTACTCTGAGGATGGTATATCTTTAAATTAACTGTTTTGGAATGAGTGAGCTCAAATATTGATTTATTTCATTTATAAAGAAGACTGATATCTGGTGTAGGTGATGTTGAATTAGCTGTGCCCTATAATAATCATAATGTCTCAAAAAGATTTGCTTATTCAGGTCTGTGAACCAATATTTAACTAAATGCCCTATAATAAGCAAACATCATAAGAGTACATTCAGTGCCTCGCAAACGTGTTCATATTATGTCACCTTTCATCTATAAACTCCAGGGTATTTCATTGTGATTCTATCCAAAAAAAGGGTAAATCATCTTGATGTGGAGGGAAAATATAAACCCTTTTCATAATTTTTACAGATAAATGTCTGAAACTCGAATTAACCTCCTTGCAACAAAATACCTTCACAATCTAATAGTGTGTATTTTCATCTCAGAAATGGCTTGAGTTTTCAGATTTTATTTGTATATATAAAAAGAAATAAACTGATTCTCCTTCCACTTCATAATTTTGTACCATGTTTTGTTGTTTTATGGCATTCCATTATCATGCACTAAAGGTTGTGTTTGTAACCTAAAATACATCCAGTATGAATACGAATGTAAGGCACATGTAGCTGTGTGTAATTAGCTGTTTAAGCCAGTTGTTTAGAAAGCAGGTTGCAAATATCCAGTCAGTGATTCAATAAATAATCCTTGTGTTAATCTGGTATATTAAATAAAACTATTCTTTTGTTTTAAACACATTACTCCAAGGTTACATCTTAATTCTGTCTAAAGTGTAAACTCCAAAGTTCAGAAATGGTTAAAACCTTTCCATTAATTAAATGTGGCTGTTGTTTAACCTACCTTGCATTTTGTGAACAATAGCAGGAGAGTAGGCTGTATCCAGAGGTGTCAAGTAACGAAGTACAAATACTTTGTTACTGTACTTAAGTACCCTTTTTAGGTATCTATACTTTTCTCCATTACTTATTTTTCTTCCTATTTTTGACTTCTCATTACATTTTCACACAAGTATCTGTACTTTCTATACGTTTTTAAAACGTTTCTCGTTACTCTTGGCTTCGGTTTAATGTTTATAAATATTTATTTCACGTCATGTGAAAACTAGTTTAATTGATGAGTCATATAACACAAACACTCATTGGTTAGCTAAAGGCAAGGCAAATTTATTTGTATAGCACAATTCAGTACAAAGACAATGCAAATTGCTTTACATGATTAAAATATAGGAAAATAAAACAAACCAAGTAGGAAAAAATAAAATAACAAAAAAGAACATTAAAAACAATTGTACTAAAAAAAATAAAGTTGAACTAATGATGTTTCAGTAGAACAGTCAAAGGCAATCCCAAACAAATGTGTTTTTAGTCTTGATTTAAAGGAATTTAGGCTTTCTGCACTTTTACAGTTTTCTGGAAGTTTGTTCCAGATAAGTGGAGCATAGGAACTAAATGCTGCTTCTCCATGTTTAGTTCTGGTTCTAGGTATGCAGAGCAGGCTGGAGCCAGAAGAACTGAGTGGTCTGGAGGGTTGATACACTGATAGTAACTCTGTGATGCATTTAGGCGCTAAG